>NC_060138.1:1160476315-1160779345 GCF_021461385.2 Schistocerca piceifrons | reverse complement strand
CGTTGGAGTTGTGACACCAAAGTTTACAGCTAGTCTGCGAAACCAGATATGTTGGCCACGATGCAGTTTGTAGGGATCGTGTAAACACATTCAGCATCACCTACGGCCTGAAAGTGGTGCATTGAAGCGCCGAAACAGGTAGCCACAAAATAAATAAAATCATAAGGACGGCTCTAGGCGTTTCATTTTCTTACAGGTTATCGGCCGTGGTCCCCAAGACATCCTGTCAAAAGGATGGACATACAAAAATTCCGCGAGGTGGCAGGTCACGCGGCTGGTACCAGAAGGAGTGCTTCCGCTGTGATTGTGCGGAGACGGTGTTGTCGCTGAGTACGAGTCCGATGAGAGTACTGTACTCGAGTCTGATGGGCCAATCTACGCTGGTGTTCACAAACAGCGGTGTCCGTTTGTTGGTTTGGCTGGTTTGGTGGCTAAAAGGCTGTTTAAGCATTAGTGCGTCCCATAGCCTGGTTGCAGTAGAAGTACGATTACAGTTATACTATTGTATACTATTCTGGGACCAGAGTGCACCACTGAGCGTATTTGTTGGGAAACAGCTGAGTGGTCTAAGTGATTTGATATTAGAAATTGCCCACGTTGTGCTGTTCACGTTTCTTTCACCCGTTAAGAAATATCTCCACTTCAGTTGGCTGTAATTTGGTACAGTGTGCATATTTGAAGAACTATCATGTGCTATTGTCGTTGTTTTACTGCACTTTACATATTTTGTGTTTTAAAGGGTGTTCCTTTTACTCAACCACCACATAAAGATTAGTCGGATGTATGATCACTGAATCGTTTATAATTATAGCACGATTAAAGAGACAGACGCTGTTGCTTCTCGTAAATCGAGGAGGTGTTTGTGGCCTAGCTGTTGATTTACTGAGTGCGTGTGGAATACGAATAGGTGGCTTAAACTATTTGAGCTGGTGTTGATCCGAAATTGTTTCATAACGTCATGTGCTCTTGTTTGCATTGGTAAAATTTTTACCTCTTAGTTGAAGTGTCTGGAAATCATTCAAATTGGTGGTTTGTTAAGTTGGTATGAGACGGAGTAATCATATTAATTCACAGACGGCTAAGTTAAAACGTTAAAATTAAATGGGATTGTGGCGTTTAATGTCAAGGGATAATTATAATACTTGTCATTGCTTTTAACTGAAAATTTTTTGTTTGTGTGTATGCGTGCGGTTAATTCTGTTTGTTGTCGTTATTAAACATCTAAATTGATCGCTGCTACTTCTTGTTATGCCTGGTGCTAACAGGTTTATGTTACAGGTATTACAGAAGGGCCAGGACGTGGAGTGTTGTAAAGAGAAATGCCAGCAAGTGCACTGAAGGACATACCATTTGTAAAGGTAATACCAATATTGTAGCGCATAAAACCCCCCCCGCCCCATAAGATAAGTACGGTTGTTTATCTCTTGGTTGGCTACGGATTCGCAAGGATGGTATCTGTTGTTTAATAGATCGTCTTGAGTGGTTTCTGGAGTCAGTCATTTGTGAAACTATTAATTATAATTATTTGTTTTAAGGAGGAAAGTCATTCTTGTACATTCTTGGCATTCTTTGTACATATTGTTTATTGTCGATATTATTTTACTATCAGCAGACAGAGTTGTAAAGTTAATAATGTTCTTTAATGCTGGTTATCAGAGTTTGTTTAAAGTTTTCTGAGTTGGCAATCTGTGTCCAAGTGTTTACTGGTTTGAAGAGACTAACGATAAATCTGTTTTAAGGATTAATTGTAAATTGGCTTGGCACCTTACCAATCCCCTCCCATTCCTACCACTTAAAATGCTGTGGCGTGTGTGGAAGACGGGGTAGAGGTGTGCCCATAGTCCCACAGCTAATAAGGGGTCCACAGTAGCTTGTGTTGGCACGTCTGTGCTCACAAGTCCCCTTATCTGTGCTGTGGTAAGCGTACGATCTTCCACTGATGTGCTTACAGTACGACGATTCTGGCGGGCGCCTGTCCTACGTGAACGTCCAGAACGTCGCGTATGGGTGTGGGAATGTGCACGTGATCACTGATCCAAGCATCGGTGCACAATAGACACACCACGTCCAACTTGAGTGGCAGTTCTCCGAAAGGATCATCCCGCTACTTGGACGGTCACAATTTGACGACCCCTTTCAAACTAGCTCAGTTCGTTGCAGGAAGCACGAGTGCGTTTCTGTAGCATGGTTGCCTGCCAGCTTGCTCCACACGTTTGCAGCATATTGAGCCTTCTGGCTGTGATCATTCCTTATTAAAGCGTAGACACAAATGGCGCTGTGGTAACTACGCCGCTACCCTATATATTGGCTGACGACGCTGAAACCATTACCCGTACAGCTTTTATCTTTCAGGTGGCATATGAATTTATCGGATCAAACTCGACATCGTCTTTCCAGGTGTCCTGTATTTTTTTTCCAGCACTGTAATTTGAAACTAATGCCATATTCCGAAACTGTCTCGGCGCTCTTGATGAAAGCATGTGCAACTGGTGAAACCAAGAAGCAGAACATAAAGGTCTTTAACTAAATGAAATATTTCGCTGTTGTATTAACGGCTGTTTGTGACGCAAATTATAAATTTGTCGCTGTAGATGTAGTATCGTATGATAAATCTGCTGGTTTAACAATATTTCAACAAACAGCGTCTCTGAAGCGAATACTGTCTAATAATATGGACATTCTGGAAGACAAGCATATTTAACATGTAAAAAAAACGCCACTACATTATATATTTATTGTTGATAATACATTTTCGCGGTCCCACAGAATTATGTGCACTAACGGTGTACTAATTGATATGGGAAAAGATCAACTATTGTCATTCTCGAGCTAGACGTTTTGTAGAGTGGACCTCCGGGATAATAGCGAATAAATGGAGGATATTTAACAGATCCCTGAATGTAGACGTGGAATTTGATATTGACTTTGTTAAGGCATGTCGTATTCTACACAGCTATGTGGTCGACAATTTTTACCTGCAGTTATAGATATCCTCCTACTGATGAGGATATTCCACAAAGAATACGCAAATATGGATCCAATTCACGCTACAGACACGAATTTGCTGATTACTTTGTCCGTGAAGGCTCTCTGCCATAACAACCAAATCACTTTCACTTAATTATATACACGTGTTAATGAAGTACAAATAAGTGTAGGAGAACTTACAGAGCGTATTTTGTTCCTGTGGTGTTGCACATTTCCTGCTGAGGAAAATCATAGTCATTTCCTCTCACATCTTGTCTGGATATTCTTCGGATACCAAGTCCAAAACAGGAGATCCTTGTCTAATCTACAATAATAATAAATATGTAGAACTGTCGAGGTTGTTTGTTTGTCTTCGAACACGCTGATCTTCAAAACTACTACATAGATTATTTACGGGGGTTTCACTGCTAACTTTAGCTTACCTAGGGGCACCCTATAGGTTGTATATCACGAAAGCGGATCACGAAAGGAAATATTTATACATATTATAAAAAGTACTTATTTATGTTCCACATCTTCCCCAAAACCACTGGACCGATGTCAACAAAACTTGGTACACATATTACTTAAAATGTGGGAAGAATTTATTTGGGGGCTAGAACCACTTACCTATGAAATGGGTAAGGTTGGTGGTGAAAAAGAAGTATATGCCACGATGTGCGAATACCCACGTATAATTCATCCAGTATTGGAAAACGTGAGCGCTTAGTGACTCGCATTAAACTTTACACATAATTTCAAACCTTGACGAAACTTCTGTTGGCTAGCACCCCTCACATAATGATGAAAAGAAAAAAAAGATTATCACTTACTATACTTTCGCTATTGCTTTTCGCTTGAAGAATGACGTTTTAATTTATTACGTCTCTACTACCAGCTGTAATCGCGGCAAATTTTGCAAGATGTGTTCTCACATACTACTGAATCTACCTGCAAAATTTTATCACTATAGGACACACAGTTCAGGATATATGACGTCATAAACACTGAGATACGTGAAAAATTGCGTATCGTACACGATGTTTAAATTTAATATTACTAACCCGCTAAACCTATTTCGATGAAATTTGGTAAGGCGGTAGATTGAACCCTCAGATACTACCGAGGTTGCTTCAGACATTTTGTGGTAGAAGAATGTTTTGAACAATATTACGAGAATTACGGCAAAATATTTTCTCTTTGAGTTTTGATGTTTATCAGATTTGCCTGAAAATGCTTTTCTTGGTTGATATGTGTTACACAGTATGAGTTAAAGTAATGATTACAATTCTTATACAATCCTCAGAGTGTTTAGTCCACAATAGCACACTATTTGTTGGATGCGCTCTATCCAGTATTTGAGAACAAGAGCACTTAGTGAGTTGCGTGAGTTGCCAGAAGCTTCAGATCCAATTTCAGACTTTTACGAAAATGTTTCTCACTTACAACTTCCACCAAACGATGCGAGAAAAAATTTTATCGCTTACTAAATTTTCGGTATTACCGAGTGAGTTAGCACAGTGGTTAGCAAACTGGACTCGAATCGGCCGGGCGCTGGTTCAAAAACCCACGTCTGGCCGTCCAGATTTAGGTTTTCAGTGATTTCTCTAAATCGCTTAAGGTAAATGCCGGGATGGTCCCTTTGAAAGGCCATGGGCGGTTTCCTTCGTAATCTTTCCCTAATCCGAACTTGTGCTCTGCCTCTAACGAACTCGTTGTCGACGGCACTTTCAACACTAATCTCCTCCTCCTCCTGCTCCTCCACCCCATTTTCACTGTTCATGCAGTAACACTGTCGCATCGTGTGTAACATTTTAATTTGTCACTTCTGCACTACAAAATATATTCATGACACATTTTGCAGACAGTAATCGCATATAGCACTTAATATGCGTGCAAACTTGTATTATTTTACTACAAATAGTACAGGAGGTATGACGCCATAAAATTTGAGATGCGTGAAAAACTGCCGTGTCGTGCTCGACGTTTGAGTTTATTACTTTCTCTAATGCAAAATCTGTTCAGAACATATTTAGCAGACGGTATCGACAAAATCATATCACTGTACGGCATGAAGTGACTCAGCGGAAGATATGGACAGAGAGAGGAATGAGAACAAGATGGCCAGGGAGAGGGTGAGAGGAGATAGGCAGAGAAAGGGGGAGCATCAGACACACAGAGAGGGGGGCGGGGGGGGGGGGGGAGAGTGGAGAGACTGGCTAATAGTATGGAAGTAAGTAGATACTCAGAGAACGTCAGATACTGAACTAGTTTTTATAGGAAAATTCTCCGTATCTGTATCCATTACGACTAAAGGCACCTTTTGCAGAAACTCAGCAACAACCAGAGAATCAAATGTAAAAGATCCGTACACACTGTAACAGCGGACTTTCCAGCATGACAGCTTGTTCACCTTATGCCAACGCTGATGACAAGATGATGTAAACAAGCTGCGTGATGGTCCAGCTTGTGCAGCACAGAAACCCCCGTTTACAGGTTCAGTAACTGAAGACACCTGTTGCCATCCCCATAAACATAAAATACGGTCTTGAAAAATGGCGCGTATAGAGCTAATTCCATACCGTTAAGCATCCAGAACAAGGACGAAAACATAAAAACACTTAGTCAAATAGCAGTATGGTTTTGAAGCGGGTTAATAGATAGGGTTGATTCAGCAGTAAGCACAGGAAGCAACAAAACTAGGAAAATGCTCAGAAATAATGGGCAAGGTCATTTGATAACAAAGGGATTAAAATTGTATTTGGGTCGACTCACCACAAACTGGAGCAGCGACTGAAGCATAAGACTGACACAGGTGAGAACTGGACGCGAAGAGCGGGAGGTTTTGGAATAAGGTCTAAGACTGTGTAATGAAGTATGTGGGGAAGACGGAAGGAAACTTTGGGATATGGTTTAAAGAGCATAGTAAAGGGGTTGTGTCATCGGCGGTGGCTAAGTACCTTAACAATGAACAGCGTCACTGACAGCATCAGTCTATTTCACTTCCAACCAAAAGAACGGTTCCTGTCAAATTGAAAGGAAGTTGAATTTTTTTGCACTTTAAGAGAGAAGTTCAAATGGTTCAAATGGCTCTAAGGACTATGGGACATTTTACGGTAGAGAGTAGCATCGTTGGTGATTGTGATTTATACGTACTACTTTTGGTAACTACCTTTGGTAGGCGAAGGCAGCTATCTATAGTTTACAACTGAGCCTTATGTGTGAGAGTATTATGTGCCATCATGAGATCTTCAGGAAACAGTTTTATGTTTAACAATGCATGTTTGATGTTGGCTTCTCTATCCTGAAATTGTCTAATGGCAAACTTATAGGTATATTGTACCACAGAGTAATATAGATATTCACATGGTTGTCATATTTGAAGAATTGCGATGTATTGATTGGTTTCCTTGTCTTACAGCACTTGACAATGGAATACCGTATTTCCGAAACAAGTTATGATAAATACATCACACGTATGGCAATTGCTGCGTAATATACTACTTATGCAGATAGTAGGCCGCGGTGGCCGAGCGGTTCTAGGCGCTTCAGTCCGGAACCGCGCGACCGCTACGGTCGCAGGTTCGAATCCTGCCTCGGGCATGGATGTGTGTGATGTCCTTAGGTTAGTTAGGTTTAAGTAGTTCTAAATTCTAGGGGACTGATGACCTCAGATGTTAAGTCCCATAGTGCTCAGATCCATTCGAACCATTCGAACTTACGCAGATAAGCATTATGTGTCATGCTAAGTACTAGGAAAGCACAGCCCCCACCCTAGATGTCTTCCTCGATAAGCGTCTAATCTGGTGCCAGAATGTCGGAGAACTGGAACATATTGGTGTGGGAAAGGTGTGCCACCTCCGCTTGGTGCTAAATCCGCTTCAGCAGTCCAACAGAATTTTTGAATTGTGCTGTACGAGGTGAAAAATGCAAATATCTAACTAGCTATGCATTTACCTCTAGTTTTACCGACGACGGTACTCCCATTGGCTAATCGGAATACCCCACCTTCGAGAGAATTCTGTGCGGTTGGGTTGTGGCTTATGAGAACTCTAGAACTACAGAGACATATCTGAAACCTGCGAATCAGGGTACAGTTCTGCAAAGCAAGTCGGTGGCTGCATATACTAACGGAATAAAATGTTTTGATGTGAGTACATTACTGTGTTGTACATCAATATCAGGTACGACAATCTAGAAGAAAATCACTGTAATTGAATAAATGAAAGTCTGAAGGAACAGCATGAAGAGCGAAGCCTTTACTAAATAACGGGAGAAAAATATTCCCGCTAAAAAGGTCTCCCAGTCAGCAATCTGTTCATCAACGCACCTGGTGACGGCAAAATGGTCACTTGTCGAAATACTCTCCAACTATTCATCCAGATGTAACTTTTCCATTACTTCCAAAAACTCTTAATGTTGGGTTCGTTGAAATGACAGGATCGTTTTCTTCACCTGCCTTTCCCTGAACTCAGCTTTTATCTCATCGTCTACTGGAAACAAGACAATTTTCTGAATTAAGGTATGTAACGTTGCTGTACGATCCTCCACGCCCGAGATTCCTGTGTGATAATTGTTTCGATTTACTGCCAACATCTACTTACATTCGTAACTGCGTATCACACTCTCCACTTGAGGTATGTAGCTAAAGTGGTTTTTTGCTCGCTATGATTTATTTACGATATTAGTTCACAGTGTGTGTTGTGATGTCCCTTACACCTGTAGAATCTGTCTGTATGATAGTCGACTAGTTTTATTTCCAAAAAATGTTTGTCTCATTGCAGTGGGGGTGGCTATGTCAGTTATATTTCGAACTACTTTTTTCGCATGTAGCAAAATTTCGTAATCACAGCTACCTGTGATTTTTATGTTTCGAACTAAAGCTTCTGATATATAATATTATAGTTGCCATGTTGTTTACGTTTTTCACATATACACTACCTCACTGATCAAAGTTGACATCTAGCATCACCATTGCCTCTCTGTTGGACGTACAAAGACGCCATAGAAATTCAGAAGCACAAAAACTTTAACAGAAAAGAAAAAGGATTTAAACTGCGCAAGTTGCGGAGCTTAATGGTAAATAAAGCAAACACTAGTTATACGGTCGCATCTCCACTGAAGATTAGTCTTCCTTCTAGCAACACAGGTTATAAGGAGAAACCTGCCTCTGAGGAAGACAGCCTACAACAGAGGTCGCCAGCGTGGCAGGAACTACGTTCCTCGTCAGCACTCTCGCATCACTCCGCAAATCAGGACGTAAGCCGCATTCTGCAGCTTTAGTTGTATCAGTTCCATGGAGCTCAGCAGGTCCATCACAGCTCAACTGTCGAGAAGTGTCGACTTGTTTGCCCAAGGAATCACCACTCTCGTCGACGACGAGTCCGATGTGAAATCAGCAACCCAGTGACGACGTAAGACATCGTCAAGGAACAGTGTCCACAGATGTAAGAAGATATGTACCGATGTCGGCTTGGGCTTGAATGGAATCCTGGTGCAAGCTAGGACCTTTTGTACAACGACCCAATGAAACTTGAGTGTTCGTACTAAAGAATAAATAAATTTTATGGACATAGGAATTTGTAGTTATTTCAGTAATTGTAGTATTTATATGGCAGACATATGAAAGGCATCTCATAGGCTGTTGTCAACTTACAGAACTCACAGTAGCCACATCGATGTGTGACCAACTGAAGTTACAACACAGGGCCAGCTCTTCTCCACTACCAATCCATAGCATATCTGGGCCTCACACTGCAAATTTCGGCAGCAGATACGTATCCACAGCGTGGATACGTATAAACAGTTCGGGTTGCCGAGCTTGCTTTAGTCTACCAGAGCCTTTATAGCCTCTGATGGCGTCTCCTCCACCAGGAGACGAAATTAATAAATGTCGTATGACTAGGCCCTCCCGTCGGGTAGCCCGTTCGCTGTGTGCAAGTGTGATTTGACGCCACTTCGGTGACTTGCTAGTCGATGGGGGTGAACTGATGATTAGGACAACACAAAAAACAGTTCCTGAGCGGAGAAAAATCTCCGACCCAGCCGGGAATCGAACACGGGTCCTTAGGATTGACATTCTGCGCGCTGACGACTCAGATACCGGGGGCGGACAGGAGACGAAATGTTAGGCCCAGAAATATGCCTTCAACCATAGGCTAACGCTCATTAAAAGAGAATTCACGAAAGACATTAATTATTTTAGTTCCATGTGCGCCACCTAGAATAGAGCAGATATAAGCTATTAAACATGACGAATACAGTATAATGTATATTTGGAATAAAAATTCAACAAGTACAATGAATAGCGAGGAAACACCTGTAACTGATTGACTTAGTGTCATAGGCCAGGATTACGCCTGGTGGAACGGCAATCCTGCATACGGAGAAGCGTTGCGTACATGCATACTGCCAAGGCGTCGTCTTTCATGACGCCAGCCGCCGGCTAGTGCCATGTCGCATGCGATAGACGGCGGGGAAAGCGCAACAAGAGCTGCTCCTCGCTAGGGATCTAGTTCCCTCCGCCGAGTCACGTGCGTGAAAGAGTATTCAGAAGTATATCTCCACGCACCAACCATTTATAGCGGCACAGTTCCTCTCGTTGGCAGTTCTCCGCCGACCCTCTGGGCCAACTCGTGCTGGTTAATACTAGCCCTTCGATCGGAGCCCGGTTAGAGCCACCGCAGTGGGACTTCGGACCTCTCCAACGGCACCTCCGAGAAGTATGTTAGGCCAGCTGCTGCGGCGTACATTCTCCTTCCTCCCAGTGGGAAGCTTTGTTGGCGTAATCTTTAGGTCCCATTATCTTAATTAACTTCGTTGTTTTCTAGGCAAACGCCTCATCGATTTCTCTGAGACTTTTGTGATAAGTTTATAAGCGGACGTCTTTCTTTAGCTAATATCCTGTTGTGATTAAAAAAAAAAAAACTTTCAATGACTGAATTGGAACGTGTCGTTACTTAGACATCTCACTTCGTGAGTTATAGCATTTTGTAGTGCCAGACTGATAAATCAATTGAATGTACCTTTACATTTACAGTGTTACAGGAAAACGTATCGTGGGAGAGTGAGACGAAGGAATGTAGCGGGTGCTGGAGAGCCGTGTAGCGCCAGCACACGGTGCGATGTAGCGGAAGGCGGCCGCCCGCATTCCACACAGAGTAGAGGGGCGGGGAGAGGCGAAGTGGGGCAACGGCGAGAGCAACAAGTGTCTTCAGCACCAGGCCACTGTGCGGCGCGTGCATTCCATTCCCGGCAAACCCGTGCAAACTTCTCACCTGGTCGCCGGCGTGGCATCTCTAGTTAGAAGCCTACGCCGTCTCTTCATCACCGTGTCTAGGAAAATGCTCCTACCGACTACATCTACAGGTACACAAATACTTCGCAAGTCACTGTAAAATGCATGCCTGAAGGTAGACAGTACCATATTATCGAAGGAAGTAAAATGAATGTATAAATCCCTCTGTACATAGCGAATCTCTCGTATCTTTTTATCATGATCTCTAAGCCACATGGAGTCGAAAGAAATGTACCCACAATGGGGCAGGCATCTAAAAATTAACGTACTCTGTAACATTTTCGGTGAGACGGTAAACGTGTCCCGCCTCGAAGAATTACATTTTGCAGGAGAAAAGGATTTATTGTATCTCAAAGGAGCGAAAGTTGTCCACTCAACACTCTGATACCTAAAACATAAGCACATATCATGAGGAACTGCGTAGTAGATCCTTCCAGATTATTATTTCAATAATGGTTGATGTCTTGATTGAATTAGTTGTCATAAACTACAACATTACATAATCAGTTGTAGGGTATCCACCAAGTTAGGCAATAGAATAAAAAACTATTCACGAAAATTAGTTGTACTCATTTACCAACAATGTGTGGTCAAAACTGAAGAGTAAAAATCTGAAATAGAAAGAAACATTGAGTCGTATGAGAAACCCTGTTGGAAGTAAATAGAAGTAACTGGCAAATAATAACATTGATTAGCACTCCTCAAAGTCGAGAAACGGATATAAACTTTAGAAAAGGTATTGTTTCTTACAACTTTGGTCACTTTGTTTTCCAACAAGGCTACACATCTCATCATATTAATGAATTTATTACATTACTTTATTGCCGTCTGATATGATTAAAGTTTAACTTAATGTGTCTTACAACATAAATCATTTTACCCGTTTGTGCAATGAGCATCCCCGGCCCAACATCAGACTACATGACTGTAGTAAATCTCAAAAATCACCCTGAATGACTGAAGCAAGATCGTCTTCACAGTTATAAACTGTATGTAATGTGTAACTTTTCAGACTTTCCCGACGGAGCTGTTGCAGATACAATTCTCGGGATATTCTGAGCAACAGATACGCAGAGCAGTACGAGGGAAGCTAATTCAACGCACGGATGTAAATGAAGACCATGAGCCACCTTTGCAACGGCTTTCTTGCCATATTTTGGCGGAATGCCTGCAAGAATAAAAGGAACCCTCAAGAGACACAACATCAAGCGCGTTTTTCATACAGCAGCAAAGTTTGGGGATTTGCTGTGTTCGCTGAAAGACAGTGTTTTCCTTCGAAAACGAGGCGTACAAGCATCCTATGCCAGAGTGTGGAATTTTATATTGTACAGAAATACTGCTCCGTGTAAGAATGTTGTGTTGAACACCATCGATATGCACGTTTGGGGCAACATGCCTAAATCAGTGATAGCGAGGCATTGCCTGAATGCAGGTCATTATATGTTTTACGATAAGACTCAAGGTGTACCCTCAACGTCATCATTCTGGAACTGTGTTTTTAAGATGTCCAATCTTGTCAACGGGGATGCGAGATTTCAGTTGAACAATCCTTGGAATCCAGCAATGGCTGCTATTAAATCTGAACAGGAGAAACAAGATCTTCCAGTGTCTGATCCAGCGCAGCGCATGCCAGAGATTTATTTCAGCATTTAAACGCAGGAGCTCCCAGCAGCACAGTCATTGCCCAAAATGTACGCACTAGAAGCATGTTTTCGGCTCCTGGTAGGAGGCAGTATGAACATCCAAGTATGATGTACTTCCTCCCCATCCCCCCTCCTGGCCCATTAGAATTTGTTGCTTCCGCTCTAATGAACTTGGACACCGCCACCCGATTATCAACAGCCGGGTCCTGCAGCGCTGACCACCTGAAGACGTTGAACAGGTCTGTGCAAAGAAATATTGTGGGAATTGCACGATGTTATCCGGTGGCAAATTCGAGATGTGTAGTTTACGTATCGTGCCAACTGATCAAAGGAATTCGTAGGTCTGTGACTGTATGTTGTGATGCTGCGATATATTGTCTCCCTGCACCTCACCTGATGCCCATTAAACGTGTTTCTAATTGCACTCGCTGTCTGACACAGGTGCCTCCTTTGCCTGTTGCACAATGTGGCAGTCATCTACTGCTGTAGTTAATCATGGTTCGGAAATCAGTCTCTGTCGTTCGGAACGCTCCCCATGCACGTGAAACAACGCTGTGAACAAAACTAAACTCCTGGAATACTTCAGTCGCACTTCTACATTCCACAAGACACCTCATAGTATGTGGAGGAGGCTACTTTTGTAGGCTTACGAGTCTCACTTTCCCATTTTCCTGCTCCAATCGCGAATGATTCACGGGAGAACGTTTGCTGCTGCGTCTCCACTCGCGCTTGAATCTGGTTTGGTCTTCATGGTCTTTTCGCGGCATACACTCACGAGGAAGAGACATCCTTGTTGACTTTTCCAGGAACGTACACTCTCACAACTTTAACACACACAGAGATGTACAACGCTTCTCTTGTAACGTCTGCACCTGGACTTAGCTGAGCATCTCTGTGACGTGCTGCTCTTCTGTTTTCTTCGTCAGTCTATCCTAGACTAATAAGCCATATTCAGGTATTGAAAATGAAACTATGTGTCGTGTGGCGAGGGCCTCTCGTGGGGTAGACCGGTCGCCCGGTGTAAGGGTTCTGAGTTGACGCAACTTCGGTGACTTGCTTGTCGGTGGGGATGATATGATGATGATGAAGGCGTTTAACACACTCATGTTCAGAAAAATCAGAACACCTTGTACTGGTGGAGATAGGCCGTTCATATTCTACAGAAATGATTAGCATCTGAAGCCTGTCGGCCTGTGGTTTCAAGGTCAACGTCGATATCATGACGCAACACCAACTACCCGTAAAATGTGGCTGAGGCTCTCGCTGTCGCTTTAAACCGAAGGTACTGCATCAGTGTGACTTGTGCAGACGTGCAGGATGCCTCGTAGTTGCATGTGCCAATCGTACCGTCAAAGCAGTAAGTTTGAAAGACGGCCCATTATTTGCATCTATCCGGGAAACTGCTGCTCGTGTGAGACGAGGCGTTTCGTCGGTGCAACGGGTATGTGCAGAATCGTTCACGGATGGCTGTAGAACACGACGAGATGGGTCAGTTCGCCTCACCTAGGCTCCCCGCCGAGTACATCAACAACTCATCCGAACGGCATTGCAGGACAGATCTAAGTCCTCCACTGCTCTGTCGCGACAGTGGAACACTGCGACACATCGTACACTATCAGGGGTGACAAGCCGTCGCAGACCACTTCTCCACCTACCTTTGGTGAATTGCAGAAACGTACTAGACACCAATGGTGTACGGAACGACGCCACTGTGGTCAGGAATGATATCGGATAGTGTTTTCGGACGAATCCAGGTTCAGTTCGCTTGAAAACGATGGCCGCATTTCGGTTCGCCGCAGACGGGGGCAGCGGTATCACAGTGACTGCGTTCGCAAAAGACATACAGCGCCAGCTGAAGGTCTTATGGTGTGGGGTGCTATTACGTACAACCACAAATCACAGTTGGTGCGTGTCCAGTGCACTGTGGACAATGTGACCAGTGTGAATGACGTCTTGCGACCAGAAGCCATTGCCTTTCTGCACAACACCCCAGACGGCATTTTAAGCAAGACAATGCAAGACCACATGTTGCTGCACGAATCTTAATGTCACAGGACGTCAGCCTTTTGCTCTGGCCTACCGGATCGCCAGACTTTTCGCCAGTGGAAAGTGTTTGGTTATGGTGAAACGAGAGGTGTAGCGCTGTGTTACAATGCCAACCACTACAGATGAAATTTTGAACCAGGTGAAGGCAACTTGGACGACTATACCACAGGACGTCATTCGCGCATTATAAGCGTCGATACCTTCACGCAAGGAACAAGTTACCAGGGTCACAGGACACGTGCTGAACGGAGGTGACTGAAAAGCTAATCATTTCTGCAAAACATACTAATGTACATGTCCTGTGAATATGAACGTCCAGTCTCTAGTTGGTCAAAGTGTTCTGTTTTTTCTGAAACTGAGTGTATTTTCACTTCAAATCCAGCCGCTGTTCCAAGTCCTATTTCTACATCTACATCTACATCCATACTCTGCAAGCCACCTGACGGTGTGTGGCGGAGGGTACCTTGAGTACCTCTATCGGTTCTCTCTTCTATTCCAGTCTCGTATGGTTGGTGGAAAGAAATGCCTCTGTTTGGGCTCTAATCTGTCTGATTTTATCATCATGGTCTCATCGTGAGATATACGTAAGAGGGAGCAATATACTACTTGACTCCTCGATGAAGGTATGTTCTCGAAACTACTACAATTGCCCGTGCCGAGCTACTGAGCGTCTATCTTGCAGAGTCTTCCACTGGAGTTTGTCTATCATCTCCGTAACGCTTTCGCGATTACTAAATGATCCTGTAACGAAGCGCGCTGCTCTCCGTTGGATCTTCTCTATCTCTTCTATCAACCCTATTTGGTGCGGATCCCACACCGGTGAGCAGTATTCAAGCAGTGGGCGAATAAGTGTACTGTAACGTACTTCCTTTGTTTTCGGACGGCACTTCCTTAGGATTCTTCCAATGAATCTCAGTCTGGCATCAGCTTTACCGACGATTAATTTTATACGGTCATTCCTTTTTAAATCACCCCTACTGCCTACTCCCAGGTAATTTATGGAATTAATTGCTTTCCAGTTGCTGACCTGCTATTTTGTAGCTAAATGATAGATCTTTCTTTCTATGTATTCGCAGCACATTACACTTATCAAAATTCAGATTCAATTGCCACTCCCTGCACCATACGTCAATTCGTTGCAGATCCTCCTGCATTTCAGTACAATTTTCCATTGTTACAACCCCTCGATACACTACAGCGCCATCCGCAAAAAGCCTCAGTGAGCTTCTTATGTTATCCACAAGGTAATTTATATACACTGTCAATAGCAACGGTGCTACGACACTCCCCTGCGGCACACCTGAACTCACTCTTACTTCGGAAGACTTCTCTCCACTGAGAATGACATGCTGCGTTATGTTAACCAGGACCTCTTCAATCCAATCACAGAATTGGTCTGACGGTCCATATCCTCTTACTTTGTTCATTAAGGGGTTAGGACGTCAACAGGACCAACATGGAGCAGGAGAGGCAGTACAGGACATTGTAACTTCCACTGCCCATACTTTTACAGAAAAATTCATAAAACTTTGTCAACATGACCAGAAAGGATTCAGGATTCACACACTTGGCAGTGAAAGTTCAAAAACGTAACAATTTTGTTTTTTTTTTATATTTGAAATTTCATCATTTTTTCGCTTACTATTGGCTGCATTTGTTACTGTAGGTACACTTTTCTTCATAAATAGGAGAGATTATTCGACGAATCTAGCACAGCATACAAACCATACTTACAGGGGTATGAAATTCTAGAATTTCTTTAGTTTACGGATAAATGAATGACCTGTTATATTTTGAACTTCATGTTTAGAAAAAACTCAAATTCTACAGTTTATTATCTGAATTTTTACCGCAGTTTTTAATAGATTTGGAAAATTCTAGAGTTTCATAGGAATTAAAATGTCCTGTGGTGCCTCTCCTGCTCCAAGTCGGCCCGTTTGACGTCCTACCCCCCTTAAGCAACTGTGGGGAACTGTATCAAACGTCTTGCGGAAGTCAAGAAACACGGTATCTATATGGGAACTCGTGTCTATGACCCTCTGAGTCTCGTGGACGTATAGCACGAGCTGGGTTTCACACGATCGTCTTTTTCGAAACCCATGCTGATTCCTACAGAGTAGATTTATAGTCTCCAGAAAAGTCATTATCTCGAACATAATACGTGTTCCAAAATTCTACAACTGATAGACGTTCGAAATATAGGTCTATAGTTCTGCACATCTGTTCGACGTCCCTTCTTGAAAACTGGGATGACCTGTGCCCTTTTCCAATCTTTTGGAACACTACGCTCTTCTAGAGACCTACGGTACACCGCTGCAAGAAGGGGGGCAAGCTCGATTGCAAAATGACAACATTATGTAATTAAGGCATTTGACGGAAGACTGGATTCACGATCAAAGTTGCAGAACGAAAACTGTTCTTCGACATTACTAAACTTGTCTTTCTAACTAAGCCATTCGTCCCCACGAGACGAGGAACATCAGGGCAGTCAGAGTTCGCCCACCATTTGCCTTTCCGTCTCCTGAAAAACAAACAGAAGAGGAAATTTAATCCTGATAATGCGAAGCAAGCGACAAGGTGGGCGCAACGGAAAACTGCGAACTGCCGCCCTTTATAGCGAACTCCTGCGGGGGAGTTTGCCGCCACGTTAAGCACGGCCAAGTCTTCCGCGGAAATATAAGGCATCTGGCCGTTTGTACTTCCAAGACTCTTAGACAGAGGAGAATTAATTGAGACTGAATATTCACCTCGGTTAAACTGCAGTTCACTACTTTAAATTCGGAGGAAAGTTCGTTTTACTGTGATTCCAGAAAAATTATTGTAATTTGTAAAGACTTGGCATGTCGAGAAAGTAATTACAGACGTCGTGTCATACTTACTTACAGAGTGGGAAAAATGAGTAAAGTTTTAATTTTTCTTTCAATATATTTACAGAACTATCACTAATATTTTCTTTAATGTCACAGGAGGAAGTAAATAAGTCCAAAACCTACTTCATTATATGAGGGTCGTCCACATTTAAGTTCGCCTGTAGTTTTTAAGGAAAGATAGTTACTGGAAACATATCCAGCAGGGATCGAGCTATTTTTCATTATAATCACCACTGCCGTCACGAAGGTCCAAGCATACGGATTAGCTTCACAGCAGGTGAACGGATGGAAGAATTTTCAAGTAATAGAACCCAGTATGTTGTCCTTATGGCGAGTGTTCCTAAGAGACAAGGGTATCATAAGGAAAGCCCCAGGGAAAAGGGATAGGACTGTCTTATTCTCCATGTACATAAAAGATCTGACGGACAGGGTTATCAGCAATTTACGGTTGTTGCAGATGGCTGTAGGAGAATACAAGATGACTCAAATCCTAGCTGATATGATGAATGGCAGCTAGATCGAAATGAAGAAAAATGTAAGTTAATGCGGATGACTAGGAAAAACAATCCCGTAACGCTCTAATACATCATTGGTAGTGTGCTGCTCGACCCAGTCACATGGGTTACACATATAGGCATAACGTTGCAAAGCGATATGAAATGCAACGAGCACGTCAGTTTAGTACTAGGGAAGGCGAGCGTTCGACTTGGTTTTATTGGGTGAATTTTGGGAAAGTGTAGCTCATCTATAAAAGAGACGGTAAGTAGGACACGCTAGGGCGAACCGGTCTTGAGTACTGCTCAAGTGTTTGGGATCTCCACCGAGTCGGTTTAAAGAAAGACATCGAAGAAATTCAGAGGCGTGTTGCTAGATTTGTTACCGATAAGACTCGATTAGCACGCAGGTATTACGGAGATGCTTCGTGAAGTCAAATTCCTGGGGAAAGACTACGCTCTTTTCGCTTGCGGAAATTTAGAGACTCGGCCTTTGAGGTCGACTGCAGAGCATTCCTACTGCCACTAAAGTACATTTCCTGTAAGGACCACGAATATAAGATGAAACAAATTACGCTTGTACTGTGGCTTATGGACACTCGTTTCGCCCTCAGTCTTTTTGGGAGCTAAAAGCAAAGGAAATGGAAATGACTAGTTGTGGTAGGTGGTACATTCCACCATGCATGAGGAGTACGTATGTCGATGTGCGACTGATACAATGTCATATCGTAGAAGTGGATAAACTTCCTCAGTTCTTCGATATTGTGGAAATGATGACCGGAGTATGGGAAGTTAACGAGGTTGAAATCGCTGGGAATAAAATCCATGGGAATACGACGGAATATCAAAAAGCCTCCAGCCGAACACCTTCATAAAAGTTGTCCGCCTAAACTCATGTGGGCGAACATTGCCATGAATCAGCACGGAGTATAACACTCCCCTTGTTTTGAACGGATCGTCATAATTTCCGTAATGTTTCACAGCAATGTTCAAAGTTCACTGTTTCACCCCTTGGCAGGAAGTCAATAAGCATATGGCTCTTCCTGTCCCAGAATACCACGCACATCACTTTCCGCACCGACGCAGTCTGTTTGAACTTCGTCCTAACTTGAGATCCCCTGAAATGCTAACGAATCGGCTGTTGCTCGATTTCTAGAGTAAAATGACCAACCCACGCCTCATCACCCGTGAATATCCTGTCGAAAATATCGAAACCGTCATCACGCTACCGTTGCAGAAATACCAAACCTATCCTAAACCAATAATTTTATTTTCAGAACCTACCTGGCATACGCTTGCTTCAACTGCAGGCGATTGGTAACAATGTCATGCAACAAGGATCGCGATTTTGAGGAAAGTCATCGCTGTTCTATTGACGAGACTGCCTTCACTGTGCTTGTCCATCCTCTTCCAGCTTATTGCAGTATCATTAAAAGATAGATTTGAAGCAAAATATTGATAAAATTCAAAGAATGACAACTCCTTTTGTATTATTGCGCAATAGGGGACAGACTGCCACGGATGTTACGCGATTTGGGGTGGCAATATAACGAAAGGTATTTTTCGTTTCAACCATCACGTTTCTTCTTCTGAATAGGAAAATAATTTGTTGAGGCACACATTCATTGTGAGAAACGATCGCCGTAATAAAATAAGATGAATCAGAGCTCGCACGGAAAGATTTAAGTATTCGCTTTTCTCGCTCATTGTTCGAGAGTGGGACGGTAGAGAAATAGTCGGATGATAGTTCGATGAACCCCCTTCCAGGCACTCTGTAGGAAATGGAGAGCAGTCATGCAGATGTGCATTAAATGTGGATCTGTAATCGTAGATTACGGATCTCCACAATGCGCTATCGCACCAGCTGCACAATGTTACCATTGATGAGGGGCGATTGCTCGAGGCTCTCTTCAGTATGGCCACTTGACTACCTTCGGGGAGCTGCTTACACTAACGACGCAATATCTACTCGCTCGTGACCCTTCGCTGGTAAACCCAACACAGTTGATGATAAATTTCGATAAGCGCTATGTTTTGAGCACTGAATCTTCGGCACTGAGCGAAACTCGCAGGCGGCGGGAAATAGAATCAGAGCCTCCATTTTGAACCCCTGCTGGAGATCACCTGGCAGCGGCCTCTACTTGTCCGGCTATCATATGACTGTTACGTCAGAGGTCTGTCGACATGCAAATACTTTCACTTTTTTTAAATATAGGGAAACTCAATTTTTGAGTGACCTTCGTAGTCTGATGATAATGTTTCCGTTCAACCAACCGCAATATTATTCACTGTTCGTCAAAGGTTCCATTCCAAAAAGCGAAACCAGAAAGTTACGAAAGGGCTGCCTGACTGAGAATTACTAACGAAGAAGTTTCGGATATGTTTCTAGGTACAATGGGAGAAACAGAAAGGAGGATGCATCCGATGTGTCACGTAACAGAAGAATGTAAAAAATTGTGTAGGCAGATAAAAATGCAGGAAGAAGCTCTATTAAGCGTATGTAATACCGTTCTTTTTTCCCTTCCTGAAGAACAGAAGATGTGACAGTGTGGCAAAGAAACGTTGGTAGGAGTATCCAGGTATGAGTAGCTTGACTGGTCGGTGAACATGTCGACGATACTTACGCAGAATCATATGGGTAACAAGATGAATAATGGTCAATGAAGCCTTGTTACTCTTCAATACGGTCTAGGCGCTGCAGTCATGGACTGTGCGGCTGGTTCCGGCGGAGATTCGAGTCCTCCCTCGGGCATGGGTGTGTGTGTTTGTCCTTCGGATAATTTAGGTTAAATAGTGTGTAAGCTTAGGGACTGATGACCTCAGCAGTTAAGTCCCATAAGATTTCACACACATCTGAACTCTTCAATAGACTAAGATTCGGAGACTTTGGAAGCAAATGACAGCAAGAGTGCAAATGTGCTTTGGGAACAACGCTTCGCTTGCTTTGGGGGTGCAGAAGACGGTCATCTTGCTTTGCTGACAAATCTAATACTAGTTGACGCACATATCACGCTTAATAAGTCCTGTGTCTGGTAATGTGAACATTATTCGCTCCATGTTATCACAGCCGCCAACCTCCTGTGAAATTAGGATGAGCCATGTATCTTTAGCCTAATGTTCGAGACGGTATATCTGCAAGAGTGCATCAAAACTGGATTAAAAATCAGATTGTCACCTGTCTCGTCTATCGTCAATTTGGCAAATTAATTACCCTAGACGAACGGTTTTAAGTAGTGGTTCCGCTATAGGCTAACGAAATCAGTTCTGCTGATATGCAAGTGTGGCTCCCGATAATTTGGTGGATCACAGTAATAGGTCATTCGTGATACAATTATCACAAACGGTCACTTTCAAATAAATATACAGCATTACGGTCCTAGTCTCGTTGCAAATCATCCATCTGTTTCTCCTAATTGATCCAAGGACGAACTTCGGATATAGTGGAAGCCAGTTACTTACTATAGCTACTAATGTGCCAGGAAATAATTACTCTTTTAACTAATATGGTAGTAATAGGTGTGTCCGGTACTGTTAAAATGTTGTGCTTCGTAAAATGTTTGGGATATTTGTTTGTGTTACCCTTAATGTGTTGATTAGTATGCTGACACACACCTTGTTGGTCGCTTATTGCCCTTGTTTCGATGAGCAACAATTGTAGCAGTGATGTGTCATTACACTAAATTTACACCAGTTGCTGTCTACTTAAGGACTACTCTAGTCATTATGACCGTTAACAGTTACTCATAAATAAATATTAACTACTAATTTCGATCAACACATCATTTTCAGTTTTCATAAAATTACTTACCACAATCTGCGTTTACTGAAGCAAGTATGTAAGATTTTGCGAGCGCAGGTATTTGCCTGCAGGGGAACAGCGACTGTTCGAACATAAAACTGTGGAGCCGCCACAAGTCGCATTTAACTTTTTAACTTTTTCTTTATTTTATATGTTTCACTCGTCCAGCGCGAGCATCTTCAGAATTTACGTAGCGCAGGTCTACAAGTTATTTGTAACGTATGCTCCAGAAATTGGGCCATTACGGAATGAGAGGAGTAGCTCACAACTGACTGACCTCTTACCTTAACAATAGACAGATGAAGGTCATTAACCACAGCGTTGAGAATGGCTGTGATGTGGGGTCTGCGTGGGGAACGGTCAAATGCGGGAGTACCCCAGGGATCAGTGTTGTGGCCACTCCTGTTCCTTATTTATATAAATTATATGCCTTCTAGTATTACGGGTAGTTCTAAAATATTTCTTTTTGATGATGACATTAGCTTGGTGTTGAAGGATATTGTATGCAACATTGGCTCTGTTTCAAATAGTGCTGTTCATGACATAAGTTGATGGCTTGTAGAAAATAAACTAAAGCTAAATCACAGTAAGACTCAATTTTTACAGTTTCTAACACACAATTTCACATAATGGGAATATGATTAGTGAAACTCAACAGTTTCGATTTCTAGTTGTTCACATCTATCACAACTATCGTGGAAAGCCCACATTTAGGATTTTGTTCAAAACTTAATGCTCTCATTTTATTATTTGGACGATACCTGAAGTAAGTGATCGTTTGACCCGTAAATTAGTCTACTTTTCTTATTTTCATTCGCTTATGTCGTGTATTATATTTCGGGTAAATGTTCTAAAAGGATATTTTTGGCTTAGAAGTGGGCAGTTCCGGCAATAAGTGGTGTAAGTTCGCAAACCTCTCGTCGACCCCTGTTCTCTATTCTGGGAATTTTGACATTAGCCTCTCGATATATATATATATATATATATATATATATATATATATATATATATTCTTTACTGTCTTTTCTTGTTAACAATATCAGCTTATTCCCAAGAATTAGCTATTTTCACTCAGTTAATACTCACCAGAAATCAAACTGCATTTGTGCAGAAAGGTCTGCAGTATACTGCTGCATCCATTTCCAATAGCTACCACAAGAATTCAAAAATCTTAGCAGTAATCCAAGCACTCAAATCGAAACTGAAGAGTTTCCTCATGGATCACTCCTCCATTCAGTTGAGGAATTCCCTGAAAAATTAAGGTGATTCTTATGTTATATTGCTGATTGCATTTACTTAAACTCATGGCTTTTCTTTTTTCGGTTCACAAACATTTTGTTTTATCTGTTATTACTTTGATGTTGTTATTTCATATGCTGACACGTTCCATGACTTTGGAGATTTGCTCCTCCATTTGGTCCTGTGGAACTAGACGTGTAAATAAAAATAAAATTAACATCTGACGGTGCTCGAGTGAAACATGTAAAATAATGAAAGAAAGAAGAGTTTCGTGCGAGCTGTGGTGACTGTACAGTTTCAGTGATGTAGATCTAAGTGAATTTACTTGACGCCACAGTAAGAACATTACAGGCTGTTATAAGAAATTTCTGATGTCTTAAGACTGCATAAAACCAGTCAGAGGACTCATAACCCCCCACCCCTTCAACCCTAAAAGAAAAGATGATATGGTGATAGAAACGGTTGTTGTTGTTGTGGTCTTCAGTCAAAAATGGTTCAAATGGCTCTGAGCACTATGGGACTCAACTGCTAAGGTCATTAGTCCCCTAGAACTTAGAACTAGTTAAACCTAACTAACCTAAGGACATCACAAACATCCATGCCCGAGGCAGGATTCGAACCTGCGACCGTAGCGGTCTTGCGGTTCCAGACTGCAGCGCCTTTAACCGCACGGCCACTTCGGCCGGCGGTCTTCAGTCCTGAGACTGGTTTGATGCAGCTCTCCATGCTACTCTATCCTGTGCAAGCTTCTTCATCTCCCAGTACCTACTGCAGCCTACACCCTTCTGAATCTGCTAAGTGTATTCATCTCTTGGTCTCCCTCTACGGTTTTTACCCTCCACGCTGCCCTCCAATACTAAACTGGTGATCCCTCGATGCCTCAGAATACGTCCTACCAACCGATCCCATCTTCTAGTCAAGTTCTGCTACAAGCTCCTCTTCTCCCCAATTCTATTCAATATCTCCTCATTAGTTGTGTGATCTACCTAACTAATCTTCAGCATTCTTCTGTAGCACCACATTTCTAAAGCTTCTATTCTCTTCTTGTCTAAACTATTTATCATCCACGTTTCACTTCCATACATGTCTACACTCCATACAAATACTTTCAGAAACGACTTCCTGACGTTTAAATTTATACTCGATGTTAACAAATTTCTCTTCTTCAGAAACGATTTACTTGCCATAGCCAGTCTACATTTGATATCCTCTCTACTTCGATCATATAGCAAAACTCTTTTACTACTTTAAGTGTCTCATTTCCTAATCGAATTCCCTCAGCATCACCCGACTTAATTCGACTACATTCCATTATCCTTGTTTTGCTTTTGTTGATGTTCATCTTATACCCTCCTTTTTATTTATCAGCAGCTGTTGGTGGTTGGAAAGTACGGCTATTTAAAAATACTTGTGACATACACAGCCAAGAAAATACAAGGTGAATAAAATATGCATGGATAACGTTTCATGCACACTAAGTTAGTCAAACCAACTTACAATTTCTATCTGTGGTTTAGGTAATGTAAGCTGAGTTGCCTGTGTTAAGGCGCATGAAATATTTTACGCTGTCAGTTTTATCTTGTCTCCCTTATATCTTGCAATTGTAAAACTAGGAAGCACTACCTCATATAAACAGAAAAATCATGCAAATGCATCTCTGACACAAAACTTTGGGGTGCATTGTGAATTAGTATATTGTGTGTCACTAGTTTTGGGTGCGGAGAAAGAATCGTAGACTGGTAGACCTACCATAGTCTTCTTCGTAGATGATGGCGACCTTGGTCCAGTTGAGGAAGGCCATGAGGTCCTTGAAGGCGCGGTTCATGTGCTCCTGCGAGGGGTGCAGGTTGATGGAGAACTCCTTGAAGCTGGGCTCGAAGTCGAGACGCGCCTCGACGTGCGGAACGTCGAGCGCCTCGCAGATGGACTGTATGTGGGCGCCCAGCAGCGGGTCCGACGGCCCGAAGATGGCCTGCACGCCGTGCTCCAGCTGCTTGCAGGCTGCAACATAGGAGGGCAGCGCGGTGAGCGCACCGCCAGGTGTAGAGGTACACCTAGTCTACAATTTAGCCCGAAGACTGAACACATACTGAAACCAACACGTGTGAAATGAGGCCGTGCATTCGAATGAGAGCAAGAACACGTGCAGTACTTCAGAATTACCCAAGAGCTGTGTAAACAATGTATCTGGAACGAGATAACTGAAATAGAGTGAGTCTGAATGACCATGAATGAGCATCACATCATGGCATGGTTTCTACGAAGTACGCTAGTTGTTGGGGATGTAAGATCAACCAATGAAGGCTCTCACGGCCAGTGCCTACTTCAGTTATAACTTCCGTGGTGAGAGTGTTCGAATCAAAAAAAAAAATTCTCTAACGTTTCGTCCGGATCTGCGGGAGACATCTTCAGCGACGTCATTGTCAAATTTGTCTCTGAAGATGTCTCCCGCAGAACGGACGAAACGTTAGTGAGTATATTTCCATGTTGACCATGGTTATTCAGACCGAAAGTCTTAAGTGAACTGTGGTCGCTCAGCCACCGCTTACGACTTACAGAGATTGGTCGAAACTCTTTTCAGTGACATCTTGTGTACATGATTGGATAATAGATTCTTCTACCGTTCTCAAGCGAGAGTCGAGAGAGAGAGAGAGAGAGAGAGAGAGAGAGAGAGAGAGAGAGAGAGAAAGAGAGAGAGAGAGAGAGAGAGAGTCGACAGAAGAAGTAAACAGAGGCAATATTTCATCCGGTGTAAACATTTCCCGAAAGAGAACACCTGTATCCCTTACGTTAAATGTGCCCTGTTGCGTTGCAAACTTAAATGGCCGAACATGATTCTCGACGAATCCGTATCCCGCCATCAACGTGTAACACTATACGTGGGGACAAGACAAACTATCCCGTGAAAGTCTACGTATATTCAAAAACAAGCTTTAGATGAGGTATCTCGGAATGTACTGAGTCCTCCTATGAATAGCTCCCGTGCGGATCACAGAAACAAGATTAGACTATAAATGCGAACATTTTGGGTTGGGCTTTATCGTGACTGTTATTGATATAGAATGAAATAACAAGTTTATTGTTACCAGCCACTGGTAACAATAAAATTGTTCTTTCATTCGAAGATCAGACTAATTATACCGTTTATAAAGCCGTCTAAGCAGTCACCCTTCCGGCAGTTCACTCCGAATGGAACGGGAAGAATCCCTAACGAACGATAAAAGGGGAAGTACTCTCCACCGTACACCTCACATTGGTTCTCAGGTTGGAGCCGTAGACACAGAAATATGTTTCCAGCACAATGGTTGGATTTTTTACCTAAAAAATTTCTCACGACTTAGAGATACAGACCAGCGACCATTATCAAAATAATTTTACTGGCGTAATCAGCTGATTAGTGACTACTCCAAATTGCCGGTTGGCAGAGAAGCATACTGCTACAAAGTGGAAGATGCTAAATATTGTTTCCTTCAGTGGAACAGAAACACTGGCACAGTCATCTCTATTTATGGACATACTTACGAATTTGGAGCACCTTTGTCGAACTATTCAAGACGCCTTTCTGTTGAAGTTAACTGGACGATACCTAAAAAATTCTACTGCTATAATATATTCGACTCTACTTCCTTTGTAAAGTTCTTCTTTATTTGGAGCACACTTATCGAAATATTTTAGACATTCTATTGCAATTGACTGGACGATACCTCAAAAGCCCTGCTGCTATAATACATTCGAGATTACTTCCTTTTGTAAAGTTCTTCCTTTTTTACTGGAAATCGTATTGAACTACCAACAGCTGATATAAAACTGTTTGTTCTTTCTGGCAGCTTCTGTTGTTCAGTACTGACTTGCCATTTGAACTCTTGATGCTAGTACAGCTCTTTTCTGCAAAGAGTTCTTTAATTTTGCTGTCTACAGCATGTATGTTTGCTGCCTCCTCTAACCATTCCAGCTTTGCCGCTTTGCACTCTCTCTCAGTATTCTAATTTACACAATTTCATTTCTACTTCCCTGAATCATTTGCTGCATTCTTATATTTTATCCTGTGGCTAACCAAATTTAGTCTCGAATGACTTACACTGGGCTTTGCTATCTGCTTGCTTCTGCATCTGCTACCTTCATTATTTCTTCTCTCAGAGTTAACTCTTAATCATCTGTCGTGCTTCTTTCACCTACACTATGTGATCAAAAGTATCCGGACACCACTAAAAACATATGTTTTTCATATTAGGTGTATTGTGCTACCACCTACTGACAGGTACTCCATATCAACGACCTCAGTAGCCATTAGACATCGTGGGAGAGTAGAATGGTGCCTTCCGCGGAACTCACAGACTTCGAACGTGGTCAGGTGATTGGGTGTCACTTGTGTCATACGTCTGTACGCGAGATTTTCACACTCCTAAACATCCCTAGATCCACTGTTTCCCATGTGATAGTGAAGTGGAAACGTGGAGGGATACGTGCAGCACGAAAGCGTACAGGCCGACCTCGTCTGTTGACTGACAGATACCGCCGACAGTTGAAGAGGGTCGTAATGTGTAATATGCCGACATCTATCCAGACAATCATACAAGAATTCCAAACTGTATTAGAATCCACTGCAAGTACTATGACAGTTAGGCGGGAGGTGAGAAAACTTGGATTTCATCGTCGAGCGGCTGCTCACAAGCCACATATCACGCCGGGTAAATGCCAACGACGCCTCGCTTGGTGTAAGAAGCGTAAACATTGGACGATGGAACAGTGGAAAAACGATGTGTGGAGTGACGAATCACGGTACACAATGTGGCTATCCGATGGCGGAGTGTGGGTATGGCGAATGCTCGGTGAACGTCATCTGCCAGCGTTTGTAGTACCAACAGTAAAATTCAGGGACGGTGCTGTTATGGTGTGGCCGTGTTTTTCATGGAAGGGGCCTGCACCCTTTGTTGTTTTGCGTGGCACTGTCACAGCACAGGGCTACATTGATGTTTTAAGCACCTTTTTGCTTTCCACTGTTGAGGTGCGATTCGTGGATGGCGATTGTATCTTTCAACAGAATCGAACATCTGTTCATAATGCACACCCTGTGTCGGAGTGGTTACACGACAATAACATCCATGTAATTGACTGACTGCACAGACTTATGACCTGAATCCTATAAAGAACCTTTGGGCTGTTTTGGAACGCCGGCTTCGTATCAGGCCTCACTGACTGACATCGATACGTCTCCTCAGTGCAGCACTCCGTGAAGAATGGGCTGCCATTCCCCAAGAAACATTTCAGCAACTGATTGAACGTGTGCCTGCGAGAGTGGAAGCTGTCATCACGGCTAAGGGTGGGTCAATACGATATTGAATTCCAGCATTACCGATGAAGGGCGCTACGAACTTTTAAATCATTTTCAGCCGGGTGTCCGGATGCTTTTGATCACATAATGTACTTCTGTCAGTTGTTGGCTAAAGCTCCGTGTGAAACTCTCATCAATCTTAGATTCTTTGGACATGTCGACCTTCCATCTTCTTAATTTCCTACCTCTTTAAAATGAGCCATGTTACGTAAATGGCATGTCGATGTGCACTTCTGCAACTCATAAAGTAGTGGTAGCTACGTTATACACAAATTGCAACTTGTTTATAATGTAGCTCCCGTTACTTTGAGCTGCAAAACTGTATTGCGATATCCTATTTACATAACAGGGCTCATTTTAGAGAGGTAAGAAGGAGATGGCATGTTGACATATTCATAGAAGCTAAGGTTGTCACAACAATTTTCATAGTTTGAAAAAACGTTTGGAGATACGTTTTGTCGAAAATGTCCCTAACAATTAAAACTAGGTGCTCTGTTAAGTAAAAGAGTAGTAGGTTATTACGTATAGCTCGATATTTGGATGTGGATACAGTTCGTTCTTCCGTTATAAAGTCAAAGAAGCTATGGCTGGCAGTATCGAGTACTTGGTATTCCACACAGCCCTCTTTGACTGTACGATTTGTGACTTACGCTAGTAGATAAATGTGAAACGACTAATCTCTGCTACATAAACAAATAATAATAAATACTTGACATTGTGAGCTGGAGAGCGATCGTGAACTCAGTGTAAAGAAAGCTGCATAGATGAAGTTTTTATTGCCTCGACCGCAGGTAGATACCAACTGGATTGCCAGTTTCGGCAGGTCGGAGCTGCCATCTTCAGATTCTCAGCGTACAACTTACGAAATCATGCCGTTGTAATGGACTCATGATGAAAAGAGCGTAAAACACTAAAAAATGTAACTGATTTTGCATGGCTATACATAGTCATAAGGTGTGGCACATCAAGAAGCGCCGCATGTGTCTGAGCTGACTGCCGGCTACGTACTTAGCAATCTCAGGGTTGTATTTTGTGTGCAGAACATCTTTTTCCAAATGTTTATCACTACTGTATCTGCATTTTTACAAACCTATTCCGATTTTCCCGACTATTCCATATAAAACTCTAACTACAGCCTCTTTAAGTGGTAAGTTTTTTAAATTTTTAGTAACAGAAGTACACATACTGCTACTTATTGCCAAAGAGTTGACGTTTATGATCAAGTATGTCTGAGAGCTAAGAATGACTTTAATTTGGAGAAACAGCTACAGAAGTAGATCGTATTCCCCATCTCCGAACTAATTAGTTTGGCATTACATTTTAGTGGCAGTGAATGGGTAAATGGTAAACGTTGATGAGTATTAGGATATCTAAATTTGATTATCGAGGATGTTTAATATACCGGGTGATCAAAAAGTCAGTATAAATTTGAAAACTGAATAAATCACGGAATAATGTAGATAGACACACATGCTTGGAATGATATCGGGTTTTATTAGAACCAAAAAAATACAAACTTTCAAAAAATGTCCGACAGATGGCGCTTCATCTGATCAGAATAGCAATAATTAGCATAAGAAAGTAAGACAAAGCAAAGATGATGTTCTTTACAGGAAATGCTCAATATGTCCACCATCATTCCTCAACAATAGCTGTAGTCGAGGAATAATGTTGTGAACAGCACTGTAAAGCATGTCCGGAGTTATGGTGAGGCATTGGCGTCGGATGTTGTCTTTCAGCCTCCCTAGAGATGTCGGTCGATCACGATACACTTGCGACTTCAGGTAACCCCAAAGCCAATAATCGCACGGACTGAGGTCTGGGGACATGGGAGGCCAAGCATGACGAAAGTGGGGGCTGAGCACACGATCATCACCAAATTACTCGCGCAAGAGATCTTTCACGCATCTAGTAATATGGGGTGTTTTTTTTTTTTTTATTCTAAAACCCATATCATTCCAAGCATGTGTGTCACTTTTTACCTCTCTATCTACATTATACTGTGGTTTATTAAGTTTTCAAATTTATATTGACTTTTTGATCACCTGGTTGTTCACGAAGAGACACAGGGCGTGATCATCGTAGCCATTGAGCTGTTGACAAAAAATGGAACGCAGCAGTGAATTAACCTCTTTCTCCTTGAAAACCTTCCTTCTCAGTTTAACAAGTCGACAAGTGGCTTTTTAACACTACCGGAGAAAATGCACGGCCCCGCCGGGTTTCGTGTCGGCGTAGCGACCGCGCAGCTCCCCGGAAGAGGCGAAAATCTCTTGAGACGGCGTAATTCGATTATCGAGTGGGAGCTGCAAAGAACGGCGCGTGAACGAGGCGGATCTCCAGCGCTGGAGGGTTGGCGACGCCTGGAGGGAGGCGGCGGCGCCGCAGGTGATTGCATTCCCCCGTGACGCGAATGCCACGGATTCCCCTCGCCTCTGCCGCCTGACAGGGCTACCAACGTTCACCCAGCGCCACTTGTCGCTCGCGAAAAGACTCCCTGCTACCGGTCGACGTCTTCACTGGTTCATCAGTTGCTGCACGTGTAATTCTAGTTCAAAATAGTTCAAATGGCTCTGAGCACTATGGGACTTAACATCTATGGTCATCAGTCCCCTAGAACTTGAACTACTTAAACCTAACTAACCTAAGGACATCACACAACACCCAGTCATCACGAGGCAGAGAATGTAATTATAGAAAAACTACCTCTTTCACCTTAATTACAAATTATAAGTGTGGAGATTCAGAAAAGGGAAATGTTGATACCTCATGAAGAGTCATATCAATTGGCCCCTGTTTTATTCACGTTGTGCCATACACTTCTTTCTTCCCAAAGTTCGATTCAGTACCTCCAGGTTTGTTGTTAGATTTAACCAAATCTTCAGCATTCTTCTGTAACACCAAATTTCAAAAATTTCTGTTCTCTTCTCGACTAAGCCGCTTATTGCCCAAGTTTCAATACCGTACAAAATTATATTCCAGACAATGTCGTCTGAAAAGCCTCCCTAGCATTTAAAATTACAGGGTGACGCACGAAATGTGTTACCATTTTGTTTTTGAATGTAAACTTTATTGTCAATACAATCTGAAAGGAACATATACTACAATGAAGAGCCGTCCATGGAGATTTGTTCTAACTCAGCACATGCTCAATATGTCCACCATTCCGTTTCCTAACTTCCTTCAAACGAACACTGAAGTTAGTGATTACCCTACGGCACATGTCTTCCGTAATTTCACTGCAAGCTTGAAGAATAAGTCTTCTGAGCTCTATAAATTTCCACAGCTTCTTGCTATTGCCTTGCCCTTCAACGCGCAGTGGTTCATGCAAGATAGAGCAAGGCCACATACTGAAAACACTGTGTTGGAGTTTTTACACGAGCATTTCGACATGCGGATCATTTCCCTCAGGTTTCCAGGTCGCTTCAATGACAGATAAAATTGGCCCCCCAAATAGTCCAGACCTCAATCCATGTGTCTTGTTTCTTTGGGGGTACCTAAAGGAAAAAAATTTTCCCGAAACGTCCACGTGATTTAATGGAGCCCAGAAGACTTATTCTTCAAGCTTGCAGTGAAATTACGGAAGTCATGTGCCGTAGGGTAATCACTAACTAAGGTGTTCATTTTAAGGAAGTTAGGAAACGAAATGGGGCCGGCCGGAGTGACCGAGCGGTTCTAGGCGCTACAGTCTGAAACCGCGTGACCGCTACGGTCGCAGGTTCGAATCCTGTCTTGGGCATGGATGAGTGTGATGTCCTTAGGTTAGTTAGGCTTAACTAGTTCCAAGTTCAAGGGGACTGATGATCTCAGACGTTAAGTCCCATAGTGCTCATAGCCAATTGAACCATTTTTTTTAAACGAAATTGTGGACATATTGAGCATGTGCTGAGTTAGAACAAATCTCCATGGACGGCTCTTCATTGTAGTATATGTTCCTTTCAGATTGTATTGACAATAATGTTTGTATTCAAAAACAAAATGTTAACACATTTCGTGCACCACGCTGTATGTTACATGTTAACAAACTCCACCTTTCCAAAAATACTTTCCCGCTATAGCCAGTCTATGTGTCGCATCCTCTCATATCATCAGTTGTTTCCTCCAAAGGGCAAAACAGATCACTTGTCATAAAGACTTATTTCCTAACTTAATTCCCTCAGTACTGCCTTCTTCGACTACATTTTATTACTCTTGTTTTACTTCTAACGGAAGGTGTTTTTAGCACTCTGTTCAATCCATTTAGCTAGTATTGGTAGCCCTTCATCGTCTCTGACAACATTACAAAGTCATCTGCGACGTAATTGCAATGTCTTCTGCAAATGTCAAAGTTTTTACTTTCTTGTCTCTTGAACTATAATACCTTCCCAAAGTCCTCCTTTGTTTACTTTAGTGCATGTCTATATATAGAAATTAAGTGACAGTGGACAGTGGCTAAAACCCTCTCTCGCTCCCTTCTAAACCAGTGCTTCCCATTTATATCCTTCGGTTCTTCTAAGTGCAGTCCGATTTCTTTTCGCTTCCTGTATTTTACCACTGCTACCATCAAAATTTCAGGAGAATGTATTCCAGTCAGTTTCGTCAAAACATTTCACTAAAACTACAAATTATACGAACATAAGTTTGCCTTTCTTTAACCTATCATCTAGGGCATGTCATAAGATTGGGAGTGCCTTGCGTGTTCCTTAATTTCTCCGGAATCGAAACTGACGTTCACCGAAGTCGGCTTCGAGCAGTCTTTCCATACTTCTATAAAAGTTTTTGTTAGTATTTTGCAGTCACGGCTTATTAAAAGTACGTTAGGAAATTTTCACACTTGCCAGCATCTGTCTTCTATGAAATTAAAATTATTATATTGTTTTTGAAGTTTGTGGATATTTCGCTTGTCTCATATATCTTTAAACAAGGTGGGTTAACTTTGGCAGGGCTGGCTCTCTCTGGGATTTAAGTAATTTAGAAGGAATGTCGTCTGCTCCAGGACGTTGTTTCCACTAAGGTCTTTTACTACTATGTCAAGTTCTCCTCGCAGTGTCACGTCTCCCATCTTTTAATTTACTTCCTCTTCGCTTCAGTTTTATTTCGTTTGTATAGCTCTTGTCCTTCTAACTTTCAGCTCTCGCCTCTTCGCCTAGCTTTGGCTTGACACTTGATATTCATACGGTTGTTTCTGCTTTCTCCAATAGTTTCTTTAATTTTCCCATCAGGACTCTCCCTTTCTAAGTATTTATGAGTACTTATGAGGCCTTCTGTTTGTCTTCTAGGGAAACATTATGATTGAATTTTCTTATTGTGAGAGTATTAAAGACAGATCTATTTTAATTGTTAAGAATCATTCAAAAGCCAAGAGCGCACAAATTTTTTTTTATTCAAGACAACCGGTTTCAACAGTCGTAGCTGTCATCTACAGGTCTTCAATATCTTTTTATAGTAAAACATGTTCATTTAACGCTGATAACTCTTACACCATTTAAAGTGGATTTGCACTGTTTATGCCGTCCTCTGTAGCCGAGTGGTTCTAGGCGCTTCAGTCTGGAACCGCGCTGCTGCAACGGTCGCACATTCGAATCCTGCCTGGGGCATGGATGTGTGTGATGTCTTTAGGTTGGTTAGGTTTAAGTAGTTCTAAGTTCTAGGGGACTTAAGACCTCAGATGTTAAGTCCCATAGTGCTCAGTGCCATTTGAACCATTAAGTCTATGGGACTGATGACCTGAGATGGTAAGTCCCATAGTGCTTAGAACCATTTTGTTGCACTGTTTAGTATGTGCCCAGCATATATAAACAGATGTGCAATTGTATCCGGAATTTGTATCGTGTAATAAGCATCTGTGAGCAATATGTGTATGGATATGACCTTCTGGACAACTATGTTTCAAATTTTTTAGTGATGAAAGACGTTTATAGTGTGATGAGTTTTGTCCACTTAACACCTTGTGCACGAGGTTCAGCGTAAAATGACTTTTACTACTAAAAAATGTTTAAGATCTGAACATGACAGCTAAGATTGTTGAAACCGTTTGTCTTGAACAGAAAATATTTTATGCGATCTTGCCATTTAAATGATTTTTTTTCACGTATTTTGATTTGTTTCACTATTGAGCGAACAAGACCAGCTGACTTTTTGTGAGGTTCGGTGGGTAATAAATATGCCATGAATTATTATAGTAAAATATATTACAGTTAGCTGTCGCACTCCTCTTCTGCCCGATGTAAGAACATTGACGAAACCGCCGTACAGACAACCCTGCGCTGATCTCCGAAACACAGGCAGTTCCTCCGCCTTCCCAGCCGCCTCTGCCGGATGAGTGGCGTTCATTCTCCAGACCACAGAGCTGCTCCGCGTCAAACGGGTGGCTCCAGCTGTCGCCTCGGGGTGGCTGCTGCCTTCCGCCTGTTGCTCGACACAGTGGCTTTGCCGGCTGTCAGCGAAGGCGCGCGATCCCTTAACAATACCGCCGTAACAAGCCGCGCGCCCGACTCTGTCTCGCGCCCCGTTAAATGTTCCTCTCCACAAAAGCAGCCTAGTCTCGAGTCAGAATATTCTTGAGACTTCCTTGAGGGATCTTCCCCGAATCGGAGCTTTTGCATAAATTTGTCCGCCGAGAAATTCCGATGCCGACACGATTTCAGAATTCAGACTCGGCGACGCAGAAATATTCGTAGACGCCAGAGTGTTTTAATGGCCTATCATTCCTATTCTGCGCTGCTGAAGTGATGCGACATGCTTTCTCATCTGTAAAGAGAAGATGCGGAAGTAGTTACAATTGTACGAAAGAAAACCGAAACGTCCTGAACCAGTGAATGGAGTTGATTCACAAATTATCCATGTTACACATTGCAAAGAAATGAGCGAAGGATGGCGGGGAAGGGACGGAAGGAAAGAAGGAATGACGCTTAGGGTTTCACATCAAGCCCACGGCGAAGACGTTAGAGACGGGACGAACGCTCAAATTAGGGAAGGAAATAGGCTGTGTCCTTTTCAAAGGAACAACCCCGCCATTTGCATTACGCGATTCAGGGAAAACATGAATACCATGAATCTGAAAGACAGGACGAGGTTTAAAAGTGACGTACCCCCGAATCTAGCCGGCCGCTGTGACCGGGTGGTTCTAGGTGCTTCAGTCTGGAACCGCGCGGCCGCTACGGTCGCAGGTTCGAATCCTGCCTCGGGCATGGATGTGTGTGATGTCCTTAGATTGGTTAGGTTCAAGTGGTACTAAGTTCTAGGGGACTTATGACCTCAGATGTTAAGTCCCATAGTGCTCAGAGCCATTTTGAACCCCGAATCCACACCTACATCTACATCTACAAACATACCCCACAAGCTAGCGTTTGGTGCCTGGCCAATTGTACCCTGTACTACTACTAGTCATTTACTGTTCTACTCGCAGAGACAGCGAGGGAAAAAAAGACCGTGTATATGCCTCTGTACGAGCTCAGATTTCTCTTATGTTCGTAGTCCCTCCGCGAAATGTACGTTGGCGGTAGTAGAATCGTTCTGCAGTCAGCTTGCACCTGTTCTCTAAATTTTCTCAACAGTGTTCCTCAAGAAGGTCGCCTTCCCTCCAGGGATTCCCATTTGAGCTAGCAACGCGTCTCCGTAACGTGAGCACGTTCTTCGAACCTAGCAGTAACAAATCTAGCAGTCTGCCTCAAATTCAAATGGCTCGAAGCACTATGGGACTTAACATCTGAGGTCATCAGTCCCCTGAACTTAGAACTACTTAAACCTAACTAACCTAAGGACATCACACACATCCATGCTCGAAGTAGGATTCGAACCTGCGACCGTTGCAGCAGCGCGGTTCTGGAGTGATGCTCCTAGAGCCGCTCGGCCACAGCGGCGAGCACCTCAAAATTGGTTTGATGCCTTTAATACCACCCGGTATGGATCCCAAACACTCGAGCAGTACTCAAGAATGGATCGCACTAGCGTCCTCTAAGCGGCCTCCTTCACAGATAAACCACACTCACGTAATCTTCTCCTAATAAACCGAAGTCTGCCATTCGCTTTCCCTACTACAATGATATCTTCGTTCCATTTCATATCGCTTTGGAATATGTATGTGTGTGTGTGTGTGTGTATATATATATATATATATATATATATATATATATATATATATATATATATATATATTAGTGCTCAGAGCCATCTGAACCATTTTGATGACTGTAAATGCAGTTTTGCGTTGTGCAGAGTGGTCCTGCCCTCCAACGATTTTGGTATGCCGTCAAATGCTGTATACGGCGCCGCTGTCAATGTGACGCTCTCTGGCGATTTTCTTCGCGACCAGCGACATGCAGCGGCCAGAGACGCTGTCTTCTCTCTCGTGACAGGGCGCAGTGCGGTACGAGCCACCCCTATGGACCGCCTCTGGCAGATGTGTGATAGTTTTCCTTGTTGCGTGACAGAGGCGTGCAATGAAGGATCTACAAGTTATAGTGACAAGTTTTTGACCACGACGTTTTCGACAGCAGAGTTGAGTTGCAAACTGTTCAGTGTCCCTTTAGGAACAGAAACGCTCTGGGTATTGTCTTCATAGTTTTGGTTGTTCCTATGTGGGGAATGGAACATCAGCTAGAATTGTACATTCTACTAGTTGTAGGAAGCGTCTCGTGTTGTAGTTCCCGGCATGCTGACACCTGCGTAGTTTCGCAGCGGTTTTAGTGTTTGTGTGTCTTTTTCAAGTCAGTTATGTAATACGTAGTCGAAAATTCGTTTTGGATCCTTTGTCAGTACTTTCGTGATGTCATGTGGATGTGCATTAGGACAGAGATGTTTGTTTCGTGTGCGAACCGTGTGCAGAGTTACTGGATCTACTAACATTTCTCGGTCGGTCGTTCTCTCCCAGCCAACATGCGCGCTCCCGTTGGCTTAGGCACCACGTCTTGGGAAATTATTTTTGGTTCGCTTTGCGAGGTATCCTCACTAAGCGTACGATTGCTAATGGAAAGTGACGCTCGCTGTGCGTGTGAAACGTCTGGACATTACGCCCTCCACACTTCTTTCCCGCTGCTTCGTATTGTGGGGCGGCTGGTAGTAAATTTACTGTTGTATAAAATGTTTTGTGATGTAGAAAAGATGCATTTCCCGGCCGATTAACCATATGTGGGGCGGCGGGTGGAATTAATTGTTATATAAGTGTTCCTATTATTTATGCTGTTGTTTTACCGTTCTCAACACTGGCTCTCTAACTACAACATTGGCAACCAGAAAGTGATTAGCAAAACGTGAAGCCTGTAATTAGAATTCCTAGTGCCCACTTCTTCTGAGAAATACACTTATAGCTACAGCTTATAGCTCTGAGGAATTAGGAGATTGTCTGGGATTCATAATCAAAAACGATCCTGTAAAAACGTTCGCTATATTCTGAAAGTCACAGATGAAAAAAAAAAAAAAAAGAATCCACACAATCCAACTACCAGAGCAGTTCAGAGTCTAAAGCGCTGATGCAACTATAACTGTCCAAATTAAATGTTTAAAAGAATGCTCGCCGTAATTTGGTAATAATGTTCATCAAACGCCACGCTAAATAATGGTAGAATGTCTGACCCGCGGCGGCACGTGAAAATACGACATACGCAAACTGAAGATAGATAATTAAAGTCAGTCCAGAATTAACACTTCACTCGAAAATGATTTCATGGTTACGCGTATCTCGAGTAACTTAATTCGGCATTTGAGGCTGTTTATAGCAATGATACCGACGCGACGCGACTCCCGACACAGATGGTGTGCTATACAGCGTCTGGAGAGAACTGGGGCCTTGATTCCTCGCGCAGCGTTCTTATATATAAAGCCGCGGTGCGGACGGCTAAGGGAACGCCTGATCAAATCGGCTCTCCCGACTAGCCGCTGGGCTAATAATGCAACACATTAAGTTATTGAATAAATCATAGCTTCTTTTGCTGATGGCCGATGAAGCTCTCAATTTAAATGTGCATTCAGCACACAGATAAGTAATCATAATAAAAGTTTCATGTGACTAAGTTCAATATTTTGGTTCAAAATGGCTCTGAGCACTATGGGACTTAACATCTGTGGTCAGCAGTTCCCTAGAACTTAGAACTACTTAAACCTAACTAACCTAAGGACATCACACACATCCATGCCCAAGGCAGGATTCGAACCTGCGACCGTAGCAGTCGCGCTGTTCTGGACTGAGCGCCTAGAACCGCTAGACCACCGCGGCCGGCCAATATTTTGGGCGAGAGAATTAATTTAATTACACTGCACGCAGTAGACGAGCTCTGAACTTGCCCTTTGGAGATATGCTATCGCTATAGTTTTATAGTTATTCAGATAAAACTTCTCACATCTTTATGGTTATAGCGGATCTCCATGCTACTTAAATATAAACATCCTAGCCTTATTTATTAACCTACTTAATCTATCTTGCTTCCTTAATTTTTAAGACAAAAACCAGAAAATCATGAATTTCCACTAAAATTTTAATTTGTGAAATCCAAAGTACTGTTTCTATTAGATTATTATGGAAAAGGAATCTAAATATAAATTTTTAAATCTCTAGCTCTTTTCTGTTGCGCCAATGATTTTTACAGAAAAACGTCCAAATTTCGAAAATGGTTAAAGTTATCGAACTGATATTCAACACATTAATTTAGTATTACTCCTGACATGCTAGAACCGTTTCAGGTTATTTGCTTGATTTTAAAAGTATTGCACAACATTTATGACGTCAGAGCTAGTTACAGCGGACTGGCTGGCACACAATGGAAAGACTGATGTGAATTTATTATGGTGTGAGTAGGCTGCTTCCCTACAGTGTGCCAGCTGTACTTACAGATTTGTTTTGGTTGCACCATCTTAATGTAATGAAGTAGTAACTTCTGCACCAGCGATTGCGTGTTGCTCTTCTCAGCTGTTAGCTACTATGCAGTGTGCTCCTGGAAGGGAAAGCGCCTGTGTTCTGCGTTGTTCTCTTGACTTGCTATATTATGTACAGGTGCATGGCGAGAATTTTATCCTAGAGAGAGTTAAATCCCCCCTGGGCCTTGGTGTTACAGTATATGTCTTGTCAGTTTATTCGATGAATGTGTGTGGGTGTAGTTATGTTGTCGTTTCGTGTGACCCTGTCTTACATTCAGGATTGTTGTGGGGTTTTGGTATGACCTGCGCATTGAAAGCACGACTACGCAATTATTTTAAGTGGCCACTATGTGTCGATCAGTCTGCCCTGAGTTTTATGTAGTGTCTTGCTTTGTTGTAAGCAACGACGTGTATGGTGGCTGCCTTATACGAACATTTCGTAAACTTGACTCCCTTTATAGCGTCCACGTCCCAGTATTTTAATATGTTGTTCCCTTGTGTTGTGTGCACCGCGGAAGTACGTTCGTCCTCAAATTTGGCATAATCACTGGCTACCCTGAGCTGATTCAGCAAAAGCATAGTGTGAACGGTTCTAATTCTTTTAATGCTATACGAGCTGAGAGCTCTGATTATTGACGTGTGCTGCCGTGTGCTTGTGGTGTAATGCGCCCGGCAAGTGCCATTTAGTGATAAAGGAGTTTACTCCCTGTTAAATACTGAAAATTTAGATTAACCGGCATGTACTATCGATTAGTACAGGGCGGTGCTAACAAAAGTGGCTCAGAGAACAGTCACGAGGTACAAAGAAACACAGCATAGGAAAGGTAGTACAGTACTAAGCTGACTATAGCAGATGTTGAAAGTGACCATCATTCTTCTCTCGGCACTTTTGCGCCCTCGTCAGCACGTTGCTGATGGCTAATCGAAACTGGACTGCTGGAATAGCTGCAGTCTCATCCGAAGTGTCCTGCTGCAGTTCTTGAAGTCTATGAGGGTTGTTGCGGTACGCCTTAGACTTGAGGGCTCCTCACATAAAGTAATCACCCATTGACAGATCAATTGACCTGGGAGGCCAGCTAGGACCGCAACCAGACTGACCCCTGCTAACAACTCTGTAAGGTGTGAAGATTGCGTAAATGTGCTCCAAGATCCGGCTCACTGTAGGGGCAGTTGCTCCATCCTGTTGCAAGTAACTGCAGATCTTGTCTTATATTAATTTTACCACAAATTCACGTCCAATCGCATCCACTCATCTGGGCCGCTTTTACTGCCAAACGTTATAGTAACACCTTGCAAAAAAAAAAAAAAATGTTTAAATGGCTCTGAGCACTATGGGACTTAACATCTGAGGTCATCAGTCGCCTAGAACTTAGAACTACTTAAACATAACTAACCTAAGGACATCACACACATCCATGCCCGAGGCAGGATTGGAACCTGTGACTTCAGCGGTCGCGCGGCTCCAGGGTGAAGCGCCTAGAACCGCTCGGCCAGACCGGCCGGCTAGCACCTTGCAGTAGATGCCTACTGGCATAATGTAAGTAACACTAAGTCATTAGTGAGCGCTCTAGTTAATTATGTAGGATTAAGTTTGGAGATGCCTCCACTTTCCACTAATGTATAGCGAGTTGTACTACAAACTGGGAACATTAGGTGTGTACTACATATGTTACTATATTGTGGTCAATGTGCTTTCGTAATCGTAATGCCTTTGCCATTTCATATTTTATGAGGCCAGAGATTCTGGAATGTTGGTTAAACCGTTTTTATTTGCTAAGGTTTTACATTGTTCGAAGAGATGTATTTATTTGATGATATTTTTCAGGCGAGTTGAGTCAGTGGTGTTGGTTGGTCTGAGACGACTCTAGCTACACAGACGTCTGTTCCAGCACGTCCGCTTTACGTTGGTTGGGTACTCCGAAAACACGAGGGGCGCGCTTCGTCGTTGCCTACCGACGATACGCTAATCGAGATGGGTGGACCATCTCAACTGGCGCCTGGCTCACAACAAGTACCTCGGAGGTGTACAGCTGTAAAGGATTTCTAAAAAGGAAAGCATAACTGAGTTTCAGGACCTGATTCCGTCTTCACGTGCATATTAAAATGTGAATCCATAAACGATGCATAACTGAGTTTAAAATACAAACAACCCTATTGAAGGAACGTCCGCAACTGAGCATTACACCAGAGATTGAATATACCGCTACAGTTGTAAAGTACTTTTTATTATCACACGACCGGTTTCGGGCTCTTATACGCCTATCTTCAGGTGTCCTAACTTGGTACTGTGACCCCAGAGCGCCGCGGTGGACGTGTACGCGTGCATGAAAACCGTCGCGTAAGAGAATAACAATGTGGAAAAAGAATGACTCTAGCACATCAGTCTTTGGTGTTCGTTCTTACAATATAATAAAAAGGAATCATCTAATTAATGAAATGAAATGTTGTTGTTGTTGTGGTCTTCAGTCCTGAGACTGGTTTGATGCAGCTCTCCATGCTACTCTATCCTGTGCAAGCTTCTTCATCTCCCAGTACCTACTGAAACCTACATCCTTCTGAATCTGCTTAGTGTATTGATCTCTTGGTCTTCCTCTACGATTTTTACCCTCCACGCTGCCCTCCAATGCTAAATTTGTGATCCCTTGATTCCTCAAAACGTGTCCTACCAACCGATCCCTTCTTCTAGTCAAGTTGTGCCTATTCAATACCTCCTCATTAGTTACGTGATCTACCCACCTTATCTTCAGCATTCTTCTGTAGCACCACATTTCGAAAGCTTCTATTCTCTTCCTGTCCAAACTGGTTATCGTCCGCGTTTCACTTCCATACATGGCTACACTCCATACAAATACTTTCAGAAACGACTTCCTGACACTTAAATCTATACTCAATGTTAACAAATTTCTCTTCTTCAGAAACGATTTCCTTGCCATTGCCAGTCTACATTTTATATCCTCTCTACTTCGACCTTCATCAGTTATTTTACTCCCTAAATAGCAAAACTCCTTTACTACTTTAAGTGTCTCATTTCCTAATCTAATTCCCTCAGCATCACCCGATGTAATTTGACTATATTCCATTATCCTCGTTTTGCTTTTCTTGATGTTCATCTTATATCCTCCTTTCAAGACACTGTCCATTCCGTTCAACTGCTCTTCCAAGTCTTTTGCTGTCTCTGAGAGAATTACAATGTCATCGGCGAACCTCAAAGTTTTTATTTCTTCTCCATGGATTTTAATACCTACTCCGAATATTTCTTTTGTTTCCTTTACTGCTTGCTCAATATACAGATTGAATAACATCGGGGAGAGGCTACAACCCTGTCTCACTCCTTTCCCAACCCCTGCTTCCCTTTCATGCCCCTAGACTCTTATTACTGCCATCTGGTTTCTGTACAAATTGTAAATAGCCTTTCGCTCCCTGTATTTTACCCCTGCCACCTTCAGAATTTGAGAGTATTCCAGTTAACGTTGTCAAAAGCTTTCTCTAAGTCTACAAATGCTAGAAACGTGGGTTTGCCTTTTCTTAATTTTTCTTCTAAGATAAGTCGTAAGGTTAGTATTGCCTCACGTGTTCCAACATTTCTACGGAATCCAAACTGATCTTCCCCGAGGTCCGCTTCTACCAGTTTTTCCATTCGTCTGTAAAGAATTCGCGTTAGTATTTTGCAGCTGTGAGTTATTAAACTGATAGTCCGGTAATTTTCACATCAACACCTGCTTTCTTTGGGATTGGAATTATTATATTCTTCTTGAATTCTGTGGGTATTTCGCCTGTCTCATACATCTTGCTCACCAGATGGTAGAGTTTTGTCATGACTGGCTCTCCTAAGGCCATCAGTAGTTCTCATGGAATGTTGTCTACTCTCGGGGCCTTGTTTCGACTCAGGTCTCTCAGTGCTCTGTCAAACTCTTCACGCAGTATCTTATCTCCCATTTCATCTTCATCTACATCCTCTTCCATTTCCATAATATTGTCCTCAAGTACATCGCCCTTGTATAAACCCTCTATATACTCCTTCCACCTTTCTGCCTTCCCTTCTTTGCTTAGAACTGGGTTGCCATCTGAGCTCTTGATATTCATACAAGTGGTTCTCTTCTCTCCAAAGGTCCCTTTAATTTTCCTGCAAGCAGTATCTATCTTACCCCTAGTGAGACAAGCCTCTACATCCTTACATACGTCCTCTAGCCATCCCTGCTTAGCCATTTTGCACTTCCTGTCGATCTCATTTTTGAGACGTTTGTATTCATTTTTGTCTCCTTCATTTACTGCATTTTTATATTTTCTCCTTTCATCAATTAAATTCAATATTTCTTCTGTTACCCAACGATTTCTATTAGCCTTCGTCTTTTTACCTACTTGATGCTCTGCTGCCTTCACTACTTCATCCCTCAGAGTTACGCATTCTTCTTCTACTGTATTTCTTTCTCCCATTCCTGTCAATTGTTCCCTTATGCTTTCCCTGAAACTCTGTACAACCTCTGGTTCTTTCAGTTTATCCAGGTCCCATCTCTTTAAATTCCCACCTTTTTGCAGTTTCTGCAGTTTCAATCTGCAGTTCATAACCAATATATTGTGGTCAGTATCCACATCTGCCCCTGGAAATGTCTTACAATTTAAAACCTGGTTCCTAAATCTCTGTCTTACCATTATGTAATATATCTGATACCTTTTAGTATCTCCAGGATTCTTCCAGGTATACAACCTTCTTTCATGATTCTTGAACCAAGTGTTAGCTATGACTAAGTTACGCTCTGTGCAAAATTCTACAAGGCGGCTTCCTCTTTCATTTCTTCCCCCCAATCCATATTCACCTACTATGTTTCCTTCTCTCCCTTTTCCTACTGACGAATTCCAGTCACCCATGACTATTAAATTTTCGTCTCCCTTCACTAACTGAATAATTTCTTTTATCTCGTCATACATTTCATCAATTTCTTCATCATCTGCAGAGCTAGTTGGCATATAAACTTGTACTACTGTAGTAGGCATGGGCTTTGTGTCTATCTTGGCCACAATAATGCGTTCACTATGCTGTTTGTAGTAGCTAACCCGCACTCCTATTTTTTTATTCATTATTAAACCTACTCCTGCATTACCCCTATTTGATTTTGTATTTATAACCCTGTAATCACCTGATCAAAAGTCTTGTTCCTCCTGCCACCGAACTTCACTAATTCCCACTGTATCTAACTGTAACCTATCCATTTCCTTTTTTAAATTTTCTAACCTACCTGCCCGATTAAGGGATCTGACATTCCACGCTCCGATCCGTAGAATGCCAGTTTTCTTTCTCCTGATAACGACATCCTCTTGAGTAGTCCCCGCCCGGAGATCCGAATGGGGGACTATTTTACCTCCGGAATATTTTACCCAAGAGGACGCCATCATCATTTAATCATACAGTAAAGCTGCATGTCCTCGGGAAAAATTACGGCTGTAGTTTCCCCTTGCTTTCAGCCGTTCGCAGGACCAGCACAGCAAGGCCAGATCAGTCAATCATCCAGACTGTTGCCCCTGCAACTACTGAAAAGGCTGCTGCCCCTCTTCAGGAACCACATGTTTGTCTGGCCTCTCAACAGATACCCCTCCATTGTGGTTGCAACTACGGTACGGCCATCTGTATCGCTGAGGCACGGAAGCCTCCCCACCAACGGGAAGGTCCATGGTTCATGGGGGGAGAGAAATGAAATATGGGTCCAAATTGTCCCCATTTTATTATAGTATTTTCTGTTCCTACAAACGTGTTAATGAATTAATGTTATAGATACAGAAAAAGCACAGTGTACGCTATCAAGGCAACGTGGGTGGGGAGTACTTTTCAATCTATTTTTTTTAAATAATTTTCTTCTTAATTCCATTCAAACATCAATCATAAAATCTGCCGCAGTTGTAAAAATTACTTGTTTCTAAAACTGAAAGTACAGTTCGGTTTCAGGATCTGTGTACCATTTTCAGGTGCATATTTCAATGTGAGTCCATAAGGGATGGACAACTGAGGCTAAAATAGGTTAAAATAGTGTGTACTGCAAACTAACCTCTCGAGGTTAAAATAGTTTGCAATACACACTATTGTGTGTATTGTGTGTGACTGAAACTGGACTGTACTTTCATTTTTAGAAATAAGAAATTTTTACAACCGCGGCAGATTTTATCATTGACATTGCTGACGAAGTTTTAAGGGAATTTAGAAGAAAATTGTAAAAAAAAAATAGATTTAAAAGTAATGTTTGATCCCAACCACCCTCAGTAGCAACCATACTGGAGCTCTACTCTCCACCCACGTTGCCTTGATAGCGTTCTCTGTGCTGTATCCGTATGAATAACATTAATTCATTAACGTGTTTGTGAGAACAGAAAATAGTATAATAAAATGAGATCAATTTGGACCCACATTTCATTTCATGAATTAGATGAACATCAAAGACTCATGTGCTAGAGTCATTCCTTTTCCGCATTGTTATTTTATTACCCGACGGTTTTCATTATGGCATGTGAGTATGTGGGGAGTCCAACCGAAGCGGATCATGGCAACCGCGAAAAAAGGCTTGCCGAGACCTAAATTGGCGTCTCGCAGTGGCGGTCCGCATCGAACCGGCCAGAAGAGTGACGGCACAAGTTTGATCTGTGGCATTTTATATTGAATGGAGACGCAGAGATGTTCTTTACAGACTTGAAGCGTAGGTAACACCACAGGCCTCATCTGTATGTGATGGGAACCTTCCCAAGAGGAGCTGCGTCTCTAGTATGAGATAGAAGCAGCATTTACTTTCCGTTAATTGGATAAAATAAGTGCGATTCAAAGGCGTCACAAGAAGCTGCGTTATCTCTAACGATGGTTGTTTCGAGGACAGCCCAGCCACGGTAGAGAGAGAGCGATCGCTGGCGCCAGTAATGCACGCGTATTTGACGGGGGGAGCGATCCCGGCAGTCGGCAGCGTGGCAGCGTCACGTGCCGGTAAGTGGGCGGCGCCGGGACCCGACACGTCGCCCGCGCCCCGCCGGCGCATAACGACCTCGTCCCGGCCACCTGCTCGCCGGGCGCGCGCTTCGATGCGCCTCGTCTACCGGGCTGTCTGCCCCGCGCTGTAACGACGTTCGTGCGATAGTAACTCTCACTTGTACTGTTTATTTCGCCTAGAACGATACACTTCAAACAGCGAGAAGATTGGGTGTCAGCTTTAGCAAATTCTACATCTGCGTCTGTCATAAATGATATTATTAGTAATTTTAATCACTTCTGAAATAATTACTATTATTACTATTATCATTACTATTATTTTTATTATTACTCTAATAACGAATGTTAGATTGACACACACAGTGGTTACGGTTACTACAAGCCACACCCCAAGTTGGGAAACGGGGCCAAATTTCTGGTAGTTTACTGTCGAGTTGATATTTTCACAGATGTTTTATTCGTATCTTTCAGAAACTAGCAGTACAGCCTTTTAAACACGCCACTAACGGCAATCAAGTAATTTATAGCAATACAACTACTTAAAAAATTTAAAGAACATTAGTAAACAGGCTACTAAAGTAAATACAGAACTTTGTTAATAAAGTACGGTGAGGTAGTAAAGCTACCGAGACCGCCATTAAAAAAATTACACAGGTCTCAGCAAACACGATTAATGGCAATAAAAGGAATTTACAAACTTGGAGGAATTAAAAAAAATTTTAAACAAAAGTGTTGTGTTGGCAGAAGAGCCAACACCGTGTTACTAATAGGGGCCGAAATGCACGCGTTTTAGCTCGCGCGGGCTGGCGTGAGGAGGGAAGAACTATACTGACGTGCGGTCTGGAACATGACAAGGAATTAGAATTCAGATAGCGGACGTAATAGGTTTGATACTTAACTTTAATCCATTAATGATGGACGTCGCTCTTGACGGTACATGATTCACAATATTATCGGTTCAGAATAGTAATTGAATATGGCGCCTTGCTAGGTCGTAGCAAATGACGTAGCTGAAGGCTATGCTAAACTGTCGTCTCGGCAAATGAGAGCGTATGTAGAAAGTGAACCATCGCTAGCAAAGTCGCCTGTACAACTGAGGCGAGTGCTAGGAAGTCTCTCTAGACCTGCCGTGTGGCGGCGCTCGGTCTGCAATCAGTGATAGTGGCGACACGCGGGTCCGACGTATACTAACGGACCGCGGCCGATTTAAAGGCCACCACCTAGCAAGAGTGGTGTCTGGCGGTGACACCACAAATAGTGTCCTGGAACATCATTAGAACATAACAGATATGACGGACCTGTGTAAGGCGGCCACAAATCACCCACTCAGGGATGCTCAGGCTAGACAGAATACTGACCAATTTAAATACGCCTGTAAACACAATTGCCACTCTCAGGCTCGTCACTGCACCGGCTTTTAGCCAACGAAAACTTGTTATAAGATGGCTTAACTTGCAGACAGAGTTAGAGCTAACCTCGTGCAAGGAAACATTACACCACACAGTCCTGAATGAGCGACCACATGATCAACCAACAAGAAGCATGAATTTACTCATAACCTACGACAAAATAGCGAAACAATTAAACTGCCGAACTACACCTCCCATCGGACAGTAACGAGAGGAGGAGGAGAGATCACTGTCTTCAGTTACACCGGTGCCAGGGACAGGAAACCCGGTCGCCGGAGGCCACAAGGCAGAAGAGACGCTGGTTACACAAAATCATTACTTAATGATTAAATCTTCCACGAACTTAACGTGCAATTATGCTCGAAGAGGCAGTACACGACCTCCGATGGCAAGGATCCACACATCCGACCGCACACGCGTCGCCAGCGTACCCAACACGCCACGGTCGCGCGACAACACGCTCTGTCAACGGAGTTCACGTCTTCTCTGCAACGTTGACGGGTAGTGACCGCTCCTTCACGTTAGGTGTCTCCTTTTAAACTCCAGTGTTGAAACGGAGGATTTGAAGAAGCTTGTTAACGTCCCACCAAGACGAAATGACCAGCAACTCGTGGGGCGATTCTGTATACAACCAACACGCGGGGAGCTCTTCCGTCAACTCGACCCGCTCGTTACACACAACCGACACACATCACGTGGCGACTCGGTACAACCGACCACGCGTGCTTCGCGCTGGAGAGCCACACTCCCTCCCGTGTCCACCACACTCTCTCCGCGCGCAACGCCCCTACTTCCGCGCCACCAACCGAGGTTACAACCGGTCAAAGATCTCACTTCCTCCATAGCAGTTTCCCAGAAGCAAAAACGCAGATATCGATAGCAGAGGGAAAAGACAACCAAGCAGCCACTTAATGACAGACAACATATCAAACAAACATGTCAGGGGAAGAAAAGGAAAACCAATGCAATCTAAACACAAGGTGTAGCACGAGTCGATACACGGCTGAAGATTATTATAATTTTTCTATAGATACTGTTATTTCTTTATAATTAATTGAATTATTTATATTTATAATTCAATATTTTTAAAGAATCCTACAAATATTATTGCACTTTGAAGTATATGGCAGAGAATAGATCTACATGACTACTTTGCAATTAAAATGAAATTACAATTAAATCACTACGCTTAGCTGCATACAGGCGTTGATATACGTCAGCGGGGACAGGTGAAAATGTGTGCCCCGACCGGAACTCGAACCTGGGATTTCGTGCTTACATGGTAGACGCTCTGTCCATCTTTTTTTTTCCTTTTGTTCAATATAGATCGTTGCGTTTAGTCTGGGCGGACGCCACAAGACATCCGTTCACATTGTTCGTTGATTTCTTGACTCAGTTTTTTTTGTTACAGAGAGCACGCAACCCTCTGACCGAACACGATGAGCCACTGTGCCGGCAATCCATTTGAGCCACAGAGGACACAGAGGATAGCACGACTGCAGGGACTTATCTTTGGCACGTCTCTCGTGAGGCCCACATTCTCGACTAATTGTCCCGCATAGTAAGTCGAGAATGTGGGTCTCATGGGAGGCGTGGCAGAGATAAGTCCCTGCAGTCGCACTATCCTCTGTTTCCTCGGTGGCTCAGATGGATAGTCTAACATATAAACAGGAGGGCCCAGGTTCGAATCCTGGTTTGGGCAAAAATTTTCACCTGTCCTCGTTGACTTATATCAACGCCTGCATGCAGCTAAGCGTAGTGATTAAATTGCAATTTCATTGTAAAACAATGGGCTTCAAGGTCACTGATGGTATCTGTTCTTTCGGACCATCTCCATTACATATACTTTGCACTTCACACTTATGTGCCCAGCATAGGGATCATCGAACCACATGCAAGCTGTTTCTCTACCACAATGCTAAACGAGCGGGCCATCTTTTGACTTTTTCGATATCCTTTGTCAACCATTTCCAGTAAGAACCCCATATCGCGCAGCAATGCACAGTGTGTCCGAGTTACGTTAGGACGTTGGCTATGAAAAATATAAATCATGGTTTAGGTTCAGAAAATCAATTTATTTATTCAAAACAGTTTTTCCTTGAATTAATACACAGCTGAAATTGTTTTAAAAGTGTTTTCAACCACTCAGGGTAGTTATTTTTTGGAATTGCATGTAATACTACAGTATAATTGTCTTGGACGTCCTTAATTGCATCGTAATGACGTACTTTTATTGCCAGCTTCGATTTGGTAAATAACCAGTAGTCGGACTTCGCTTTGTCGTGGAGGATCGAACAGAAAACTGCCTCTAGGTATTCGGGTCGAATTCGACGAATTCTCGCACACAATTCTTAACAGAAGCTTGATGCTGTCGTTCTGTTCTACAACTATTTTTCGATGAGTTCAGACACGTAGTCTTACATTTGTGGCCAGGAAGCCTGCTGCAGCGATCCAGGCGCTTTGACCTTCTACATGGCTCCTGTTAAGGATCTTCGAGGATCTAACAACGCAACTCGCCATCAGATAACATTGCACTTTGGAATTTCAGACAAGCAGTCGTAACGGAAAAGTGGTATACTGTGTACGCTAGAAGAGGACGCACAAGCGGAGTGTAGATAGTCTCTTTATTTGATTTGTTGCATGTTCTAAGTGGTCTGCCAATGAAACGCAGCATTTGGCCCGCCTTTCCCACATCATATATATGATCTTCCCAATTTAATTTGTTCGTAATTTTTATCAGTATCTACTTAGGTCTATCTGATTTTCCGTGTAATCGAAATGTAATGGAATACTTTTAGTATTTCAGTGGATAACAGCATCTCCGCAAACAATCTAAGAAGACAGCCCAGATTGCCTCTCAAATCATTTATAAAGATGAGGGACAACAGAGAAGCTTCAAAATTCCCTGGGGAACGACAGATATCACTTCTGTTTTTCTCGATGACTCCCCATCATTTACTACGCACTGTGACGTCTCTTACAGGAAATCGTGAATCCAATCGCACTGCTGAGACGATACTCCAGAGGCATACAATTTTATTAAATTTCACTTTCTCGAAATCAAGAAATACGAAATCGTTTGAGATCCTTCGTTGATAGCGCTCATTACTTCTTGAGAATAAAGAACTATTTGTTTAGCACAAGAACGACGTTTTCAGACACTGTGCTATGTGTCAATAGATAGTTTTATTCGAAGTAATTTCCAATACAGTATATGTTCCAATATCCTACTGAAATCAACGTCAGTGATATGTGTCTGTAATTCAGCGGATTACTCCTATTCCCATTCTTGAGTATTGGTGTAGGCTGTGCAACTTTACTTTTTTTAGGTACGGATCTTTCGTCGTCGAGCAGTTCAGCATGAAATCTTTTAATTATTTTATTTGCTCAAATGCTGTTATGTACATAACATGTCTCACAGACCTGTGTTATTTGCACTTATTCCTGAGTAATGTTCCAACACATATAATAGGATTTACATGCCTGATGATACGTACATCATAAATATCGCTTCAAACCTCACTGGTTAATTGATGAGTGAGTAGAATAAGTAATTGCATTGTATTGTATTAATCCTGAACTGAGTCAAAATTACACAACTTAGAGTTCAAATGTTCAAATGTGTGTGAAATCTTGTGGGACTTAACTGCTAAGGTCTTCAGTCCCTAAGCTTACACACTACTTAACCTAAATTATCCTAAGGACAAACACACACACCCATGCCCGAGGGAGGACTCGAACCTCCACCGGGACCAGCCGCACAGTCCATGACTGCAGCGCCTAGACCGCTCGGGTAATCCCGCGCGGCAAACTTAGAGTTGGCCATGTGTTAATTTCACGTACAAAGCTGTATATTTACCTACTAAAATGTACTTTAAAGAACATCAGTGACTAGCTGGACTTTCATATTTATGGATGTAGTGAATGTTATAGAGAGGTTTGTTACCGTTTACGTTTATGAGCAGGTAACTTCATTGAGTACAAAGATAAACAGTTATTGCAAAGATGTAACAACCACCAAAGAAAATAAATTGTTCCTAATCGTTCTTACCCTACCGGGCACTGAGTCCAAAGAAAAAAAAAAGGTCACCTACTAGAAACAGGAATTTGTTTGATAAAGACAATTTGACACTTAGCCAACTGTCATTCAGTCAAGTTGGTGTACTCAGTAATGAAATAAAGCAGTAGGCTCTGCCAGAAATATCGACTCATAGACAATGTATCTAATAGTATATTTTAATACGACAGTATGCCATCTTAGGCAATTTATAAATCTTGTAAGTACGCATTACAAATATGGATTGTTATACGGTTATATCACTTGTTATGTATTTCACTGATGTTGTCTAACCTGCTTTCAGAAAACACTTGATAATGGCAGTTTGAACCCGAAATCATGATTGTGTAAGTGTAAATGTAATTATCGGATGAAACAGCGGTGTTTACTAACGCACTGTACACAGTTTCTCTTATTAAATGCCCTTCTGTACCACATGAAAACTGTATAAAAGCCATTAATGACAAGGGTGATTCAATTACTCAAAGTCCTCCGGGGTGGCCTAACGGTTCTAGGCGCTACAGCGAGGAACCGCGTGACCGCTACGGTCGCAGGTTCGAATCCTGCCTCGGTCATGGATGTGTGTGATGTCACTAGGTTAGTTGGGACTAAGTAGTTCTAAGATCTAGGGGACTGATGACCTCAGAAGTTAAGTCCCATAGTGCTCAGAGCCATTTGAACCATTTTGAATTGAACCGGTTAACATCTAAATCTAACCACAAGACCCCTGTTTCGTTTAACGGCAACCTGTGCTTTAGTGCAATTGTTCCGGCTGTATTTACGACCAGTAGCTGATTCATTAGAACATTAATGACCGGGTGTAAACCAGAAGAGAAAGGCAATATAACGGCGCCACAAATTTTCAAACGACAACTAGTGTCTTAGGACAATACTATGGCCTATATTTACGACCAAAGAGCTGACCGAGTAAAGCTACGTGGGTCGGGTACAAACCAGAAAATAATAAGGAGGGCAGGTAGGCAATGACACAAATCACGATGAGGATTACAGAACGTTACTCCCCTTTATCAGCAAGCAGATCCATGGATCCACGGTGGTCGCAGCAGTTACTGAGTGGTGCCGATGAAGGCCAGGTAGAAGAGGGCAGCCGGGCCACGAGCGGTCGTCCGTCACGATTTTTGTCAACCAACCGACGGGATGTAGCCTCCTGCTTGTAGTCGACGCTGACGCCGGTGTAGCACGCCGATATCTTCTCTCTGCGCAGGCCCTCCTTGCGCAGCTCGTGGCTTCGGCCATTCGGACCTTGCGATCACCTCTTGTCGCAACGTTACTGCCGATCCCCAAACTTCGTGCTTCCCTCTCGGGCCTGCGAACCCCGAAGCAAATACCTTCTGAGGACAGAACCCACAGATACCGACTCTTCCTCATAGATATTGGCAATGGGTCCGCATGAGGGATAGTCGACACTACCATTGAGCCAGTGATGCCAGACAGAACAGTCTACTAACTCAATGGCGCCACGGCTCAGTGATCAACGCTTACATGTTGCGCAACATAACCAAGCGTTTTTTCAAACGTTTCGCATTTTGTCACATTCAGGCATCATCAACGGGATATATGTACACTACACGCGAAATTTAACCGACAGGAAGAAGATGCTGGGATATGCAAATGATTAGCTTTTCAGAATATTCAAACAAGGTTGGCGCCGGTGGCGACACCTACAAGGTGCTGACATGAGGAAAGTTTCCAACCGATTTCCCATACACAAACAGCTGTTGAACGGCGTTGCCTGGTGAAACGTTGTTGTGATGCCTCGTGTACGGAGGAGAAATGCGTACCATCACGTTTCCAACTTAGATAAAGGTCGGATTGTAGCTTATCGCGATTGCGGTTTATCGTATCACGACATTGCTGCTCGCGTTGGTCGAGATCCAATGACTGTTAGCAGAATATGGCAACGGTGGGTTCAGGAGGGTAATACGGAACGCCGTGCTGGATCCAAACGGCCTCGTATCACTAGCAGTCGAGGCGACAGGCATGTTATCCGCACGGCTGTAACGGATCATGCAGCCACGTCTCGATCCCTGAGTCAACAGATGGTGACGTTTGCAAGACAACAACAATCTACATGAACAGTTCGACGACGTTTGCAGCAGCATGGACTATCTGCTCGGAGATTATGGCTGCGGTTACCCTTGACGTTGCATCACAGACCGGAGCGCCTGCGATGGTGTACTCAACGACGAACCTGGTTGCACGAATGGCAAAACGTCATTTTTTCGGATGAATCCAGGTTCTGTTTACAGCATCATGATGGTCGCAACCGTGTTTGGCGACATCGCGGGGAACGCACATTGGAAGCGTGTATTCGTCATCGCCATACTGGCATATCACCCAGCGTGATAGTATGGGGTGCCATTGGTTACACGTCTCTGTCACCTCTTGTTCACATTAACGGCACTTTGAACAGTGGAAGTTATATTTCAGATGTCTTACGACCCGTGACTCTACCCTTTATTCGATCCCTGCGAAACCCCACATTTCAGCAGGATAATGCACGGCCGCATGTTGCAGGTCTTGTACAGGCCTTTCTGGATACAGAAAATGTTCGACTGCTGCCCTGGCCAGCACATTCTCCAGATCTCTCACCAACTGAAAACGTCTGGTCAATGGCGGCCGAGCAACTGGCTCGTCACAATACGTCAGTCACTACTCTTGATGAACTGTGGTATCGTGTTGTAGCTGCATGAGGAGCTGTAACTGTACACGCCATCCAAGTTCTGGTTGACTCAATGCCCAGGCGTATCAAAGCCGTTATTACTGCCAGAGGTGGTTGTTCTGGGTACTGATTTCTCAGGATCTACGCACCCAAATTGCGTGAAAATGTAATCACAAGTCAGTTCTAGTATAATATATTTGTCCAATGAATACCCGTTTATCATCTGCATTTCTTCTTGGTGTAACAATTTTAGTGGCCAGTGGTACCCGTGGTCTAGGGGCTGCCGGCACGGTAGCTCAGCGTGTTCGGTCAGAGGGTAAAGTGCTCTCTAGAGTAAAAAAACTGAGTTAACAGATCAAAAACGAACTGAAATGGATGTCTTACGACGTCCGCCCCGAGCAGATGCAACGAACTAAAGCAAAAAAAAAAAAAAAGGGGGTAGCGTCTTTGATTCATAATCAAAACGTCTTCGGTCCCGGGTTCGATCCCCGCCACTGCCTACATTTTGATAAATAATCAGCATTGGCGGCCGAAAACTTCCGGCATAAAAAGTCAGCCTCATTCTGACAACGGCCTTGTCAAAGAGGGCGGAGGAGCGGATAGAGGTTCAGGGCACTCACTTGTCCTAGGGGTGGGTAATTGCCCCTAAAGGCGGAAGAATCAGCAATGATCAACGACATGAGGATGCAGAAGGCAATGGAAACCACTGCATTAAAGACACGTAACGTGTATCCACAGGACATGTGGCCTGTAATTGAAGAAGTGTCATGATGATCTCTCCATTGGCAAAAGATTCCAGAATAGTCCCCCATTCGGATCTCCAGGAGGGGACTGCCAAGGGGGAGGTTACCATGAGAAAAAGATTGAATAATCAACGATAGGATAACGTTCTACGAGTCGGGGCGAGGAATGTCAGAAGCTTGAACGTGGTAGGGAAACTAGAAAATCTGAAAAGGAAAACGCAAAGGCTCAATCAAGATATATTAGGGGTCAGTGAAGCGAAGTGGAAGGAAGACAAGGATTTCTGGTCAGATGAGTATCGGGTAATATCAACAGCAGCAGAAAATGGTATAACAGGTGTAGGATTCGTTATGAATAGGAAGGTAGGGCAGAGGGTGTGTTACTGTGAGCAGTTCAGTGACCGGGTTGTTCTAATCAGAATCGACAGCAGACCAACACCGACAACGATAGTTCAGGTATACATGCCGACGTCGCAACCTGAAGATGAACAGATAGAGAAAGTGTATGAAGATATTGAAAGGGTAATGCAGTATGTAAAGGGGGACGAAAATCTAATAGTCATGGGCGACTGGAATGCAGTTGTAGGGGAAGGAGTAGAAGAAAAGGTTACAGGAGAATATGGGCTTGGGACAAGGAATGAAAGAGGAGAAAGACTAATTGAGTTCTGTAACAAGTTTCAGCTAGTAATAGCGAATACCCTGTTCAAGAATCACAAGAGGAGGCGGTATACTTGGAAAAGACCGGGAGATACGGGAAGATTTCAATTAGATTACATCATGGTCAGACAGAGATTCCGAAATCAGATACTGGATTGTAAGGCGTAGCCAGGAGCAGATATAGACTCAGATCACAATATAGTAGTGATGAAGAGTAGGTTGAAGTTCAAGACATTAGTCAGGAAGAATCAATACGCAAACAAGTGGGATACTGAAGTACTAAGGAATGACGAGATACGTTTGAAGTTCTCTAACGCTATAGATACAGTAATAAGCAATAGCGCAGTAGGCAGTACAATTGAAGAGGAATGGACATCTCTAAAAAGGGCCATCACAGAAGTTGGGAAGGAAAACATAGGTACAAAGAAGGTAGCTGCGAGGAAACCATGGGTAACAGAAGAAATACTTCAGTTGATTGATGAAAGGAGGAAGTACAAAAATGTTCCGGGAAAATCAGGAATACAGAAGTACAAGTCGCTGAGGAATGAAATAAATAGGAAGTGCAGGGAAGCTAAGAAGAAATGGCTGCAGGAAAAATGTGAAGGCATCGAAAAAGATATAATTGTCGGAAGGACAGACTCAGCATACAGGAAAGTCAAAACAACCTTTGGTGACATTAAAAGCAACGGTGATAACATTAAAAGTGTAACGGGAATTCCATTGTTAAATGCAGAGGAGAGAGCAGATAGGTGGAAAGAATACATTGAAAGCCTCTATGATGGTGAAGATTTGTCTGATGTGATAGCAGAAGAAACAGGAGTCGATTTAGAAGAGATAGGGGATCCAGTATTAGAATCTGAATTTAAAAGAGATTTGGAGGACTTACGGTCAAATAAGGCAGAAGGGATAGATAACATTTACGTTGGTATGTAGAATATATGAGTCTGGCGACATACCATCTGACTTTCGGAAAAGCATCATCCACACAATTCCGAAGACGGCAAGAGGTGACAAGTGCGAGAATTATCACATAATCAGCTTAACAGCTCATGCATCGAAGCTGCTTACAAGAATAATAAACAGAAGAATGGAAAAGAAAATTGAGAATGCGCTAGGTGACGATCAGTTTGGCTTTAGGAAAAGTAAAGGGACGAGAGAGGCAATTCTAACGTTACGGCTAATAATGGAAGCAAGGCTAAAGAAAAATCAAGACACTTTCATAGGATAATAATGGAAGCAAGGCTAAAGAAAAATCAAGACACTTTCATAGGATTTGTCGACCTGGAAAAAGCGTTCGACAATATAAAATGGTGCAAGCTGGTCGAGAATCTGAAAAAAGTAGGGGTAAGCTATAGGGAAAGACGGGTCATATACAATATGCACAACAACCAAGAGGGAATAATAAGAGTGGACGATCAAGAACGAAGTGCTCGTATTAAGAAGGGTGTAAGACAAGGCTGTAGCCTTTCGCCCCTACTCTTCAATCTGTACATCGAGGAAGCAATGATGGAAATAAAAGAAAGGTTCAGGAGTGGAATTAAAATACAAGGTGAAAGGATATCAATGACACGATTCACTGATGACATTGCTATCCTGAGTGAAAGTGAAGAAGAATTAAATGATCTGCTGAACGGAATGAACAGTCTAATGAGTACACAGTATGGTTTGAGAGTAAATCGGAGAAAGACGAAGGTAATGAGAAGTAGTAGAAATGAGAACAGCGAGAAACTTAACATCAGGATTGATGGTCACGAAGTCAATGAAGTTAAGGAATTCTGCTACCTAGGCAGTAAAATAACTAATGACGGACGGAGCAAGGAGGACATCAAAAGCAGACTCGCTATGGCAAAAAAGGCATTTCTGGCCAAGAGAAGTCTACTAATATCAAATACCGGCCTTAATTTGAGGAAGAAATTTCTGAGGATGTACGTCTGGAGTACAGCACTGTATGGTAGTGAAACATGGACTGTGGGAAAACCGGAAGAGAATAGAATTGAAGCATTTGAGATGTGGAGCTATAGACGAATGTTGAAAATTAGGTGGACTGATAAGGTAAGGAATGAGGAGGTTCTACGCAGAATCGGAAAGGAATATGTGGAAAACACTGATAAGGAGAAGGGACAGGATGATAGGACATCTGCTAAGACATGAGGGAATGACTTCCATGGTACTAGAGGGAGCTGTAAGGGCAAAAACTGTAGAGGAAGGCAGAGATTGGAATACGTCAAGAAATAATTGAGGACGTAGGTTGCAAGTGCTACTCTGAGATGAAGAGGTTAGCACAGGAAAGGAATTCGTGGCGGGCCGCATCAAACCAGTCAGTAGACTGATGACCAAAAAAAAGTGTATTATTGTATCCTGGCAGTCACTGAGCAACTGCACTGACGATAAGCACACACTCATTCGGTGTTGGTCGAAACTACGAGGATTGCTCAGTTTATACTACATGCGGCGCCTCTCCCGAATTTACCCTATAATTTAGAATGTCTTGAAGTGATGGAGATGAAGATGTTGGCGCAGCTACTCTTTCTAGTGGCATGACATCACACAGAAATTTATTCCATAAAAGTAACTCTGAACTTCTATCGTGCAGAAACAAGTAATTTTGTAATTGGAAACTTTAAAGAGGGATTTTACTTTCAATACTATCATGACCACGGATGTTTTCAGATTAACACGCATGTAGACAGCATTGTCTCTACAAATGAACCATCCTCGCTAGAGTTACTCGAGTTGTCGTCACGCGGGACGAGGTATCTAACTTTGACGTGGGTGCAGGCGGGAAATCGAACGTCAGGAGAGACAGAGACGTCGGCGCGCTGCACTAGCTGTTTAACGTGATTTTATGCTCTCAGCACTCTCCGGCGGCAGTTGTCGGGTTGTCTCTGAAACCACACTGTTTAGGTAAACGGGTGTCCGAAATGGATGTCATTGTCTTTTATGATGCGGTCTTTTGAAGGCTTTAATCTCAGATATGTTTTAATGGACTCGTAATTAGAACAAAATACTACCAAATGATACTGCGTGAAGGGTTTGACAGAACACAGAAAGACATAAGCCGAAACAAGGTCCCGGGAGTACACAACATTCCATAGCCTTGGGAGAGCCAGCCGTAACAAAACTCTACCATCGGATGAGCAAGATGTATGAGATATGCGGAATACCCTCAGACTTCAAGAAGAATATAACAATTCCAATCCCAAAGAAAGCAGGTGTTGACAGATGTGAAAAGTACCGAACTATCGGTTTAATAAGCCACGGCTGCAAAATACTAACACGAATTCCTTACAGACAAATGGAAAAACTGGTAGAAGCCGACCCCGGGGAAGATCAATTTGGATTCCCTAGAAATGTTGGAACACGTGAGGTAATACTGACCCTACGATTTATCTTAGAAAATAGATTAAGGAAGGGCAAACCTACGTTTCTAGCATTTGTAGACTTAGAGAAAGCTTTTGACAATGTTGACTGGAATACTCTCTTTCAAATTCTGAATGTGACAGGGGTAAAATACAGGGAGCGAAAGACTATTTACAATTTGTACAGAAACCAGATGGTAGTTACAAGAGTCGAGGGGCATGAAAGGGAAGTAGTGGTTGGGAAGGGAGTGAGACAGGGTTTGTAGCCTATCCTCGATGTTATGCATTCTGTATATTGAGCAAGCAGTAAAGGAAACAAAAGAAAAATTCGGAGTAGGAATTAAAATCCATGGAGAAGAAGTAAAAACCTTGAGGTTCGCCGATGACATTGTAATTCTATCAGAGACAGCAAAGGACCTGGAAGAGCAGCTGAACGGAATGGGCAGTGTCTTGAATGGAGGATATAAGATGAACTCAACAAAAGCAAAACGAGGGTAATGGAATGTAGTCGAATTAAATCGGGTGATGGTGAGGGTATTAGATTAGGAAATGAGACTCTTAAAGTGGTAAATGACTTTTGCTATTTGGGGGGCAAAATAACTTATGATGGTCGAAGTAGAGAGGATATAGAATGTAGACTGGTAATGGCAAGGAAAGCTTTTTTGAAGCAGAGAAATTTGTTAACATCGAGTATAGATTTAAGTATCAGGAAGTCGTTTCTGAAAGCATTTGTATGCAGTGTAGCCATGTATGGTAGTGAAACGTGGACGATAAATAGTTTAGACAAGAAGAGAATAGAAGCTTTCGAAATGTGGTGCTACAGAAGAATGCTGAAGATTAGATGGGTAGATCACATAACTGATGAGGAGGTATTGAATAGAATTAGGGAGAAGAGAAGTTTGTGGCACACCTTGACTTAAAGAAGGGATTGGTTGGTAGTATATGTTCTGAGGCATCAAGGGATTACCAGCTTAGTACTGGAGGGCAGCATGGGGGGTAAAAATCGTAGAGGGAGACCAAGAGAGGAATACACTAAGCAGATCCAGATGGATGGAGGTTGCAGTAGTTGCTTGGAGATGAAGAAGCTTGCACGGGATAGAGTAGCATGGAGAGCTGCATGAAACCAGTCTCAGAACTGAAGACGACAACAACAGCAACAACGACAACAACTACCAAATAAGACGTACTTTCCATAACACGCGATTTATACCACGAAAATAACTAAATACAGACGTTTTTAAGCACCCATATGACGTTTCTCATAGACTTGTTGCAATATTTAAGCACCCATATGATGTTTCCCATAATTTTGTTACAACAGATCCCGCCAATAATGAAGTGTTCAGTGTGCTGGTGTATAGAAATAGCTTACGTTTATACTGTGCAAGTTGTAACATAAAACCCACCAAATAGGGCTATGACTTGAACGAAGTATAAGAAATACAATAAGGCGTCTCGCAAGCTCTGCTTGAGACGTAGAGAGTGTTCTTGCTTCTTATTGGTTATATTTTACGTGGCACGTTGCCGAAATATCGCAGAACCTATTTTGTGTTTCACGCGACGAACCGTGACACACCAGGAAGTGACGTCACAAAAATCGTGGAGCACCACGTCGACGTCAGCTAACTCATCCCGGCTTTAGGCACTTGGACGTGAACTAGACGTGAATTGAGCGGATGTGTACTCGATGCAAAGTGCTGCGAATTGTCCTTGAACTTGTCGCGTAAACTGGGCAAACTGCATTGGAAGCACACTGCTGTGCACTTCGTCCCTGTTACCCAGTGAATATGCAACACAGAACTCCTCCAACCAAGCACCCCAGTCATGACACCACACCGAGTTCCAAGCCATTGTCCCTGGATGGCATAATATGGAACCGATTTCTGCTTCCGCTGCAAGACTGTCAAAGTGTCGGGTTCATCTGCTGCTACAGGTATCACCTTGCCGCATGGGGCGCTGCTGATATCTGGAACTATTTTCCTTTCCGGGCATGCGAGATTATTCTGCCACTGGCAGGGTGAATAGCGACGGGTTGCCACTCTTATCGAGTTGCACTTCAAGTCCCTTTCACATCCGCGCAATTCATGCTTTCATACACAATTGCTACGAGCTCTAGACTGCCGTGGCAAAAGTCATGGTATGGCAATACGCACATATGAAGATTGCGATAGTATAGCGTACGCAAGGTATAAAAGGTCAGTGCGCTGGCGGAGCTTTCATTTCTACTTAGATGATTAAAGTAAAAAGCTTTATGCTGTGATTATCGCCGCACGATGGGAATTAACAGGGTTTGAACGCGGACTGGGTCTTGGAGATAGACGCATTAAACACTTCGTTTCGGAAATCGTCAGATATTTCAGCATTTCGAAATCCACAGTGCCAAGAATGTCCCGAGAACTCAAAATTTCAGGTATTGCCCTTCACCACGGACAACGCACCGGTCGACGGCCTCCACTTAACGATCGAGAGCAGTGGCGTTTGCGTAGGGATATCAGAGCTAACAGACAAACAACACTGCTTTGAAATAACCGCAGAAATCAATGTGGGACGTACGAAGAACATATCCTTAGGGCAGTGCTGCGAAATTTGGCGTTTATGGGCTATGGAAATAGCTGACGGAAATGAGTGCCTATGCTATTAGCACGACATCAACTGCAGAACCTCTCCAGGGCCTGTGACCATATCGGTTGGAGCCTAAACGCCTGGAAATCCGTGGGCTGATCAGAAGAGTCCCGGTTTTAGTTGGTGAGAGCTGATCATAAAGTTAGTGTGTGGCGCAGACCCATCGAAACTGTGGATCCAAGTTGTCAACATGGAGTCGAAAGCCATTTCGTGACCTAAATCCTGCAACGGTAACACCTTTGCGATTTGATGGCAATAAAGACAACATGGCTCAATATTTCTGCATGGGACTTCCATTGAGTTGTTGAGTCCATATTATGCCGAGTAACTGCACTACACCGGGCAAAAGTATATCACCTCAGCGTGCAGCTCCATTGTACTTCATCCGACGCCATGGTCGCAAACGTAGTAGCTTGAATCTACTTACAAATATTCGTCGGAATGTTCAAAACCAAGTGTCTAGTGAAGTTATTAGTCACACATAGAAGAGTACTTTCACACACAGGACCCCTGCTAAACGTTTTTAGATTTCATAGTTGACTTCAAGGTGTTAGGACAGTCAGCGTGTTGGACTTCGAATACCGACCCATGGACCCGTCAAATCTTATACGTTGTGTTTTACCGTACCTCCACTTCTTCTACTGGCTGTTGATGGCGGACACTTTCCATGAGTACGTACAAGCGATAATTTGCGCAATGGATATTTTAACGCTACTGAAGTCGCCCTGACACTTATAGTCCATAAGTAGGAATACGTAATTCTCATTAATTATGTAAATTGTCATGCGATAACCTACCCGTTTCCTAATCTTATCCTGTGGATACGGTACAATGTCAGGATAAGCCGACGAAATCCAGTCCCCCTTTTAAGGAATAAGTTATAAAATATTCACAGGAGACAAGAAAACACTATGCGGAGACAGGAAAATACTATGTACTGAAGGATAAATGCCGTGATTTTAATACATTTACTCATCACAAAAAACAATTTAAAGAAAATAAGTAGGAATCCAAATCTCAGGTTCTCCCTGTATTAGTACTGGCCCTTAAATATCTGGCTCTGCCCCATAATGTACTCGCGATCTGTGCCTAGGCGCGGAGTAACTGACATCCCCCGTGTACTAAATAGCAAGAAGGAAGTACTATCTGAATGGACAGTGTGAAACCTCAGTGCCGAACGGAGTAGAACACGTGATTCACCAATGTAAATTCACCTTCCAACACGCCATTGCATAATAGAGATTACCGTAATGATCAGAAGCTATAATCACGAAACTTTTCGCCTCAGCTAGATAATAGTAAAATTGTACTTCACCAAAATTACAGCCGAAGACTTCCGTCGACAGCTGTGGACCTACAGGGCGACTCTCCTGCTCCACGACCTCGCAACGACTCTCTCTTTATTCTCTCCTCTTTTCACTGCTCAAAGTCTTTTTCCCCCTTAAATTTGGGTGGTGAATCATCTTTCCGGAAGCCGCTCTTTTCTGGACGCCGACCAATCGCTGTTTGGAATCCAGATCGAAGTTTCTAGAAGTTCTTTCTATGTCCGTAAAAAGTACACGAATACCTGCTGCCGCGTGTTTTTGGCCGACCAGGCCGCTTTCTCACGCCTACCCGCCGGACACGCGTTCCCGTTTTGCAGGTGGTCCAGCTCACGGGCGGATCCCGGGATTAGCTCAGGAATCGGCTGTGCTGTCCTATTGTCCGAAGGAATGTGTGAGCTTCATGTGTCCTTCCCCGCTCTACCACGGGTTTCACAGCTCTGCTTGTTCCCCAGTCACCCAACATGCAGACATTATACTTGTTAAGTGTACCATACGATGTCAGTCACACACATGTTTTTAATGAACGAGCGCAAACTTGTCTTTTCTATTATTGAAGGGGCTTAATTATGTCATATTGGATGTAAACGCGGTTTCTAAGTTGTAAAATAACGCCACCTTACAATGTACACACATTTAATAAATGTGTCTTACCCAGCCGGCCGAGGTGGCCGATCGGTCGTAGGCGCTACAGTCTGGAACCGAGCGACCGCTATGGTCGCAGGTTCGAATCCTGCCTCGGGCATGGGTGTGTGTGATGTTATTAGGTTAGTTAGGTTTACGTAGTTCTAAGTTCTAGGCGACTGATGACCTCAGAAGTTAAGTCCCATAGTGCTCAGAGCCATTTGAACCATTTGTCTTGCCCATCTTACGCGTGTTGTAGTACCCTGTGATTACATAAAGTTGCTTGGCGTGCGTAATGTTTGAAATTCCCTCAAAATGACTTCCAAACTGTTCAAGAAAGACGGGCAATATACAGGCTACTTTAGCTTGAGACACCTAAATATCTCGAAAACATGGCATCGTACGAAAAAAATGTTCTATATGAAATGTTAGTATTAGTAATATTAGTAAAGGGGACATCTGTCTGTGATACAACTGGGGACCTCCTAACCACAGTCCTGCATCAACAGGGTCACATTTATATTTTCAAATGGGAACCTCCCAACCCCACCCCCACCCCCTATTTTTATCCTACACCAAAAAATACCTACGATTTACTCAAACCACTGTTTCTCATTCGTGGCAGACGGTAATGTAATCGACAAATATAGAATATGCCTCTCTTTTGCAGTTAAGACCGCCGGATTTGTAAATGTAATCGTTCGTGCTCTGGCGGTTAATACTGGCGTTCAAATGTTACTCGAGTGCTGCATATGTGATAGTACTAAACAAAAAATTTGGCTAGACACTGATATTTCTGGCACAAAAGGTACCTGTATTAACGTAGTTTTCCGTTCCCTATGGGGTTGATTGTGGTGAGTCCTAAAATCAGTGAAATGCTTGATTACGGTGGCCGCCCTTGTACCCGGCCATCAAGGTGTCTGATTTCGGTGTGTATTTCCAACCAATCTCCGGAACTCTCACGCTGGACTCTACACGGCTACCTGTGTAATACAAAGCACAACCATTATGATAAGGGGAAGAGCATCTTGATGAGAACAGAAAACAATTACATTCACATCGATGTTCCTATTTCACTCGAAACGTAGTTTCTAACAAGACTTTGAGACGGGATACCGTATAGTTCTGTATACTCAAATCTGCCAGTATTAAAGGAAATTTTGAACATAGATATCAACCGTTAGAAATCAAAGGTTTACTTTTACGTTGGAAACGAAATGTAGAATCAAGTGTGTCGGTTCTTAACTGCGAAAATAAGCACACTTAGTACTTGTTGATTACGACGGCTCTGCCAAAAACAGGAAATAATGATTTCAGTGAACCGTATGTACTGTATATTTTTGGCGTATAATCCTAATATGCAATAACAATGGGGGCGGGGGCAAGGGTTCCAATTCGAAAATACTAATTTAAGCCTGTCCGCGCAGGAGGAGTGGTTAGGAGGTTGCGTTGTAGCACAGGCAGATGCCCTCTTTAATGATACAATTTTTCCACGTTTTGTTCGTAAAACGCGTCGTTTTCGAGATATTTACACTGATGTTTGTAAAAAGTGAAACACTCAGAAGCAATGGTCTGCAACACGCCTCGATAAGAGGACTTCTAGAATAGCGGAACCATATAACAACTGACGTAAATCGCAGAGAGGCGCCATCTTTTGTGTGACCGGACTGGTCCGTGTTACGCAACGTTCAATCGCTGCGGAACCGTCATACGAAGTGGAATCGTGTAGCCAAGTGCCACTTGTCGACATCACAGTGTGGAATATCGGTATGTGAGTGCCTTTGAAGGGGGCTGAGTGATTGGTCTCCGGGGGGCAGGTCAATCGTTCCGAGACGCTGCGGCAAGTACAAGGCACGCTGCTACAACAGTCAGGCGTATGTGGAACCAGTGGAGAGAAGAGGGCCGTACACAGCCCCTCCATGATACTGGACGACGCATTGCGACCACAGCGCGATATGATCGCCACCCTCTCCGCTTGGCCATAACGGGCAGAATTTCTTCGTCCACAGTGTTGGCACGGCGTTGGAGCACTGCAATTGGTGTGGACATGTATGTGTCGACAGTTGTACCCCGTCTTCTGTGGTTTGACTGGTGGCACGCTTGCAGTTGCGTTTGATTCGACTGACAACAACTCAGCAGTCTGCAACAGACACATGAACGCCGACTCTGGTATGCTGAGTGGCTATCTATATTGTTTTAGGAGGAGTCCCGCTTGAACTTGCCCTACAGTGAAGACCACATACGTGTTCGACTCCGCCGTGGTGAACGCAGTCGGGCAGACTCTACTGTTGAACGGCACAGCGAACAAACTTAAAGTGTGAACGTTTGGGCCACCATTGCCTGTAACACACGATCTCGCCTTCTGCGGTACCACTGCTTGCCTGGTCTGCTCGTTCGCCTGACATGTCGCCCATCGGACGTGTCTGCGACATGGTCGCTCGGCAGCTTGCTCGTTCAGGTCCTCCAACAGCCTCGTGGAACTGCCTACAAACCGCTTGGCAAGTTTTCCTCGGCAGCATATTCAGGCGCTCTTTGACTCCGTGCGACGACGTCTAGCGGCTCTGATTGCACCATGTTGTGGCGCTACTCCGTACTGAATTTCCATAGTCACAGTGCATGTACATGTCTCTAATGCTAACCATTTTGTAACAACAACAACGTTATAATATTCTACATATAATAATTTTTGCTTCTGTTTTTCGATAAATTAGTATAATCGATGTTCTGATTTCATTTCTTTTTTGTTTCATGCCATTATGTTAAAGGAACTGTAAACAATTTTCGATGCGAATATTAATGTTTATGTCAAATTGCAAGCAATATTATAACAAAATGGAAATGTAAGAAATGTTGAAACTGTTGTAAGATGTTAAAGTTGTACTTGTGCGTCTGGTCCATACGTAGGCAATGTATTAGGATATCTAGAATGCAAAACCTTTGGTGAATACCCTGTCTGTAGGGGAGCGGTAAAAGGTGGATGGCAGGCGAGCGCGGGAAAATGCACACGGGCGCGGCACGGCATAACGGGCTCAGCAGTAGTAGTCGGAGTTGGGCATCGGTCTGAGTAACACGTTCTGGATGGAGGAGGCTCTCCCGGAAAACGTGATTTCGTTGAGCCTCGGATGTGCCGTTTCCGACGTCTATACAGCATGGCAGTATTCCATTGGCACTAAATGAAAAAATATTGCGACGCTATGAAGAAGTAAAGTGCCGATATATCAAGAGCCATAGCTGTGCTTGTATGTGTGCTCTGCGCCTCGTCATCTCGCCGCCCGCCAACCGCCACATCGATACGAACAGGTTGAGACTTTTAGTACTGTATTCGTGTGGACCAGTGTTACTTTCGTTCCTTACTGTTCAATAACAACTTAACTTTTACCAGAACTGTCCTATCATTTAATTATCCTAATCACTAACCTAGACAGGGTCCTTTCCACATGTTGTGCAATCCCAGTGTCCCGAAATGAAGGTTTAAAATTTATGTCAATAATAATTACCTGCAGACCTATCTATGTTAGAATGATGTTTAAAGAACTTTGTTGTTAATGAATATATAGGCAAATAATATAGGTCTGACAAAGTTGGAAGATAATTTTGAAATTGGTTTAGTAATGAAGTTTAGTCAATTTGGGACAAAAATAATGGTAGTTAAATGAGCAAGAAATAAGACAAAAAGAGTAGTAACTCATACATTGGAAATCTTGAGTGCTTAACGATTTCGATAATCAAAAATTTCAGTACAGTGATAATAACAGTTTCAGGATTCCCCCCCCCCCCCCCCCCCCCCATTTCTTTTCTATTCATTTAAATTCTGAAATGTACTGAACTGATTTGACCAGCAAAGCTAAAGTCAATATAAAACCAAAATTTATTAGTGTTTTACCTTTTTTCAAAATTGACATTGTATGTGTGTTTTGAAAGTGCTATTTCAAGGGTAACCTATGCCCGATTTTAATCAGATCAATAGACAGTACGAAGTTTGTAGTAAACATTAGAGTGTATTGATGTGTATTTATGGCTTGTCCATATTAGTACAGAAAGTGAAATTATTAGTTCAGTAGATTTCCTGGTTCTAAAATTTGCCATAGTATGCAGTGTTGTTACGTGTTGTTTGGTGTGAACGTACATCAACTTGTACTGAGAAGAAACTCAGTTAATGCCTAATTAGGCTGGCGACCGTATTATTAACAATTTGGTAGCATCTGCTGTGTTGTTTCTTGTCCGTCCTAACGTGTAGTTGCACTTCAGACTTGCTTGACGTATCATTGTTGTTACTGAGTGGGTGAAAGTCTGATTTTGCCTCCATTCAGGTACACGCGGTCAACATATATACCAAAATCATTTCTTATAAGGTGAAGCCCGTCAACTTACTATAGTACAGGCTTTAATAAGTATCGTGCGCAGTAGCGTAGTGTTACAATTTGTGTTGCTCATCCCCCAATCGGTGGAATAAATCACATTTTTGGGGTATGGTATCTCACGTTTTCCAAACAGTAGTGTAGGTATGTCAAACTACAACAGACACGCCGTCTGATGGTTATAAGAAGCAAGAGGCAATAATGACATTGGAAGACCATCAGAAAAATACTCTGATTGAAATGGGTGTAAGATAGAGGTGTGTGTCGGCCTACTGTTCACCCAACACATCGGAGAAACAGTCGTGGGCATACAGAAAGATTCAGGATTGGGATTTATATTCAGAGTAAATGGATGTTATTTGCTTGATGACACTGGTGATATTGCTAACCTCAGTGAAAGTGCGGAAGACAGGATACGTCAAATGGAATGAAATCACTAACGACTACGGAATATGGACTGGGATTAAACCAAAGAAACAGTAAGGTAACGAAAAGTGGCAGAGATGACTTAACATCTAAGTTAGTCCCACGTAGTAAGTGATGTAAGGGAAGCACACTAGCAGAGATAAAAAGAGTAGGCCTCTCTGAAACAACGTTTCCTTAATTGAATTTTATCCATTGTGGATGCTGTTGAACTCCGTGACTGTTCCTTTATAAAGTCAAGAAAAATTACCGCTACCAGTCACAATGAAAGATTTTTTATTCGTTACACGACTGGTATCGGGCTTCTGGCCATCCTCAGGTGTTTATCCATTCCTGTACATGCTTATATTTCTGGAGATCACTGTATAAATAAAAAAAAATTATTTTATGTTGACTAAATAAAGGCAAGTGGAACAATTCTAGGTGGCAAGGCAGCATTTGTCGAAAATATATCTGCAATGAAGGATGAAGCATCATTATTATAATTACAGTGTGGTAGTTTTTCCACTTAGTTGCACATTTTGCATCATTTTCACATCCATATTTCAGGTTTATAAAGTTTCACTATTACGACGTGCACTCTTGAAATACACTGTGTTTACATACAAAAATGTAGGCTGTCGTCAAAGAACTTAGACGTAGGAGGTGTAAAGATGTTGCTCATACAGAAACATGTAGGTTATGGTCAAAGAACTTAGCCATAGGAAGTGTGAGGATGTTGCAAATATAGAAACTTAAAAAGCTATTATAAACTGCTAAGTTTTTTTGATTCACATTATGAAATTTTTTTGATCCACATTTTTGTCGGAGAACTTCGATCTAGGAATTACAATGGTGTTACATATATGAAATTACCAAATGCTATTACAAATTAATGAATGGCAGATGGAACTGTTTTGAGACACACTGTTGTCAGAGAACTTAGATCTAGGAAGTAGAAAGATGTTATACACATGGTGGTGATATAGTGCAATGTCGAAAGTAAGTGAAGTGAGAAGATTATGGTTCTAACTATATGAATGGAGCCTAGCAAAATACTCGTGGTCCATTTCTAAAATACTGCCCGTCTACTTGTATTATTTATTTATTTCTTTTGTGCTAGCTTATTGAGTTTGATGCTCGGAAAAAGAGAGAGCTCCACAATAACAATTTCTATCACATCAATGACTGATTTCATCATTACTGGTTTCTACTGTGATCTTCAAATATCTGTACGTATCTTATGCAAATTACATAACATTTCTATTTCGGAGTAGTCTTACTTTCTCCTAAATAATACGAAAGTCAAGGGTCTTTTGTAAACCATATTCTCAAATTGGCCTTACTTACACAAGAAATTTACCCAGTCGATAAGGAAGCAAGAAATAAAGTATTAAGTGCCACATTTACATCTGGTTCGTTGGTAATGCAGTAAAAGATTGGGGAACGGACTCGGATTCGGCTAGGACGATTCTAGAAGCGGTCCCAAGATTCACCTGTTGAATTTAAGGAAACCTTGAAATACCTAAAAGAAAATGCTCTTGTAGATAACCATTTTAATGCAGTTAATAACTGCACTACCTTTCTCGGTAGGTGGTTTATGACGGCCCCTGGCTGGAAATCATTGACAGCGACACGGTTTGTTGATTTGTTGAAATTTTGAATCGCTGCAGTGTTTTTCTCTCCTACACCTAATGAGTCACCGATTAGTCAGCCATATATCAGTTCCTCTCCCCCCCCCCCCCCACCCTCTCCCATTAACTTCCTTCTTTCTTCCACGAAGTAGTTCCATCGGAGCAAAGTATCATTTGTGGAAAGGGAAAGCCGGCTGGGGTGGCCGAGCGGTTCTAGGCGCTACAGTCTGGAACCGCAGGTTCGAATCCTGCCTCGGGCATGGATGTATGTGATGTCCTTAGGTTAGTTAGATTTAAGTGGTTCTAAGTTCTAGGGGACTGATGACCTCAGAAGTTAAGTCCCATAGTGCTCAGAGCCACTTGAACAATTTTTTTGAAAAGGCAAAGAGATTTTGCAATGCCTGTGAGGGAAAGTGTAACCTAACGGTTGCCTTTCTTTGTTTCCTTCTATAGGCGTTCGTCATCTACAGATTAAGATACAGTCAATATCCGCGATAAGAACAGAAGTGAAGTTCACTGTCTATACGACCAATATGGCCTTTATTGCGTCACAGTCGGCTTTCATCTGTAGCTTATAACTTCGTAGATCTCTAGTAACCTATCCAATCTGATATTACGTTTCTCTGAACTCCTTCATCTTCTTGTAGATGCTATGAACATACACCTGGGTACTGCAACGCCGTCTTCTAGTCTTTTCCCTCTACAGCACATATATGTCGTTTTCAAAGAACCCCCTTTCTCTTTTTGCGATCTGTGGGGATTATCTCATAAAAGTAAGAGCTGCCACTCCTTTATGTAGTTCTAGTCCTACAGTTCACGTTGTCTCTCACAGCTGTTAAGTGTGTTACTTAATGTGTATAGCGTAGTGGCCCTTTGTAATACTTGTGAGCTTCTGAAAGCAGCACAATATTAGATGTGACGCTTGACTAATAATCGTTATATCTGAATTCTGTATTTTGTTCTAACTCTGTTCATAATCAAGTAACTGGCAATAGAAGTTCAGTGAACAAACTCGTCTTTTGTAATCAACCGTTCGTTTCTTTGTAGTTATGAGGATATCGTATCATAATAACGTTTAGTGTTTCAGGATGCTCTGATTGTGGACTAAGCTTGACACAGCTATAGGACCATTACAACTGACGTTGTTTAATCTTTCACATCTGTTGTCGAAATTTGTCTAACACTGAAATTATTGTAAAGTTCTCATATACACTGACAAAAAAGCGTAACACCAAGAAAGTAATTAACGTAGAGTAATGAAATTTCGGAACTGCATGTGTCTAGGAAACATATTTAAGTCATGGACGTTGCAGAGTCACAAGTTAATATAAACGTGAGATAAGCCATTGGAAGTGTGAAATGTTGGTACATAAATAACCGGTGTAGCCGCCATTGTTGAGTATAAGTGCGTGTATTGTACTGTAGAGATGCCAAATGTTAGTTTGTAGGATGGATTTCCATGGCTGTGTATTGTACTGCAGAGATGCCAAATGTTAGTTTGTAGGATGGATTTTCATTGCTGTTGCCATGAAAGCAAATACAAGAACAGTTTCTACCAAAGGACCACGGCCGACTACAATACCCAAAATGTCTGTGTGTATAAATTATATTTTTTAAATAATGTATGTTTAACACAGATGTAGAAGTGGACCAAGGATGAATAAAACTAATAATACTACAAAAATTATTTATCATCTAAGTTTTATTCCCGTGTAAGGGTCCACTCTGGACATATATTTTCAGAAAGGACTAGCTTAGTAACAGGATTTAAAATATCGCGGAATGAAAACAGAAAGACGTTCGTGAAAATGTAATCATTGTAAATTTTTTGTTTTTGTGTTGGTAAATAAGAAATTAAAAATTATGTTTTATTTTAATTTTTAGGAAAAAAATTGTGAAAGAAAAAGATTTAATTTATTAACATAAATGTCTTTCATAGATTCTGGAGAATGATTTCACAGAGTGGGTGGAGACAGCCTTTGAGAAATTATGGCAAAATCATGGATATCCCCAATGAAGTAATAATTGCACCAAGAGTATCTATAATAGAATAATGGCACCAATTACACATGTGAAACGATTTTAATAAACCAAGGTGTGACACAAGGATGTAATTTGCAGCCTGCTGTTTTTTAATATGTATACAGACGATGCCGTCCAAAAATGGAAAGAAAGATCGCCAGAAGGAACTCATATAATCGAGAGTAAATGTATTAAAATAGTATTATCTGCTGACGACACTGTATTAATAGAAAAATCCGAAGACTGGCTACAAATATCAGTTCGTCTTTTAATCTTAATTGGAAAAGACTGTAATTTTTAAAACAGCAGTAAATCATAGTAAGACTATGGCAGTTTATGGGAAATACCGAGAACAATGGAAAATTGTAACTGAAGATCACAAGTTCAGCACATCAGAACCCTTGGGATAAAGATGTAGATATACATTATAGAAATATAAGAGTGTAGGTTGCGCTGCAAGCAGAACAAAGAAAAGCCACAAATTCGCAATTCTGTTTTACTGTATGGCTGTGAAACCTGTGTTATGAAGAGAAAAGACTCCAGCCATATTCAGGTGACTGATATGAAAGTTTTAGGAGCAGTGAAATTTGCACTAAGTTGGACAAGATTTCTAATGAAAACATTAGGTAAGAACTAAACCGTGAAGTGTGGAAGGTAGGAGAAGAGGTACTTGTGGAAGTAAAGCTGTGAGAAGATGTCGTGACTTGTGGTTGGGTTGCGCAGTCGTTAGAGCACTTGCCCGCGAAAGGCAAAGGTCCTGAGCTGGAGTCTCGGTTTGACACATAGTTTTAATCTGCCAGGAAGTTTCAAGAACTAAATATTCTTGGGATAAATAACAAAATGGAAGAATATAAACAAAACTGGAAGGAACATTTGAAACGGATGGATGAAGAAAGTATCACAAAAGTGGCCTTAAGAATCAAATTCAAAGGAAAGCGGAAGACTGGACGGCCAGTTGAAGAATGGAACAGAGACCAGAACACTTCTGTATGCCCAATCTGTGAAAGGCAGGTGAAATAGGAAAAAAATTGTGGGAGAATTTTGTAAGTGTATTCTGCATTGTTTGTATGTAAATGATATGCATAAATTCGTTTGCAAGTGTGCCGATACAAAGGAAGTGATCTACGTCAAATAGAGCGCGTCAAGTGCCAGCTATTATGGACTATTTGTGATGGTTAAACTATTGGCCCGGGAGGGCTGCGCGTCCATCCGTTAGCCATGCAGAGTATTAGTCCAGGCGACAGGCCGCGGTAACCCTCTATTCCAGATCGTTTGATGTTCAAAGCGGGCGCGATGGAGCACTAGGCAGGAAATTACATTACGGCGAGATCGCGAATTAACCGGCGGCAAATGCCAAGAGCGGTGATACCATTCGCCGCTTTGTTAGGCGCCTCGCACCCTGTGACGTCACGGCACCTTTGCTGTCTCGTGTCGTACAGTACAGCGCAGAATCTGCGCGCTTTGTTGATTTGTGCAGAATCCTGCCGGTGTCTCTGCGGTGCGACGCGACGCGACCGAGAGTCCCGGGCAACTCTCGGCATGTACAGTAGTTCTCGCAGAGGGAGGGGCGGGGCGACTTTAATATTTATGAACCGCCCTTCAGTGTCGTCGGGACGTCTGACCGGGGAGTCCTCCAGTTACCGTAAGGGTCTATCGATTCGGCCTCATCCAGCGGAATTAAGCGCCCTACCTTGCGGACGCTACGTGCCTTGAATGATGGAGAAGGGGCGCCGAATTCCGAGGATTTTTCAAGTCTCTGCGGTATTTTACTGTCTCCAGAATGTAGAACGTGTATCGAAATGTTTCCCTGGGTGCCCCTCACTGCCTGGCCGTTTCTTACAGCGTTATTAAATTATATCCAGTCGGCAGTCTACATATAAAGTGTTTCAAGCCTGCGATCAAGGAACAGAAATACGATGACGAATTGAAACGTTTTCTGCCGGGTACACAAGGGTTTACTTAAAAGAAAAGCTCGCTAATCACCATCGAGATCAACACACTTAGGTCAACGTTGTTCATGGCGAAATATCTTTTCGAATCACACGTCGTGGATGTAATGCAAATCACACATCTACGAGCCCCTTAATATCTTCTTCGTGGACTCTTTAGAAAGTTTCACTCATTTTTAGAACAAATTCTTTTAGTTTCTGTCCGTGGTAATAAAATATTTTTGTCTTTGGACTAGCAGTTTCGCCCAGCAATGATAATCTTAAGATCTGCAGCTAAACATGGAAACATATTACGGAAGCTTTCAATTTATAAAGCCAAGAAGCAAGAACCAGCAAGGGCGTTCAGTGGGCGGAGCGATTTGACACCCAATGCCCATTTTTATTTATTTCATAATGTTCTGCATTAATCACTGAACGCCTTCCTTATATATATATCTTGCCTTGTCGTTAATCAGTATAGAGTACATCATGTGTTTGCTTCATTTTCTTACGTTGAAGGTATTGTTCTAGTGTTTTGATTGTTGCTACCCTGTGTATAAATTTCACTGACTAGATAATTTTATTGCTTGACCCGTAAAGTTTTTTAAATACGACGTCTCGCGGGAAAGGCTCCGACCACTTCTCGCCTTTGCTGCATTCTCGCGCCGCCTCAACCTAGGACGCGGAATACGTACTTCAGTCTTTCGTTCTCTCCATTTCATTTCTTATCCTACTTATTTTCTCATTTTTATGTTAAATTCTTAGCTCCTTAAGCTTGTTATTATGTATTTTATATTTATTCGTATGTATGTTATTAGCTTTACCTAAAATCACCGCAAGAGTGTCTCAGAATCACATACTGTCACCTACCATTTCGTTTCTAACAATTTTAAATTTAACCTTATTAGTGTTTTTAACTTCTTACATTTTATCAAGGTAATACCTTACTCACTCCATAAGCTCACTATAGATTTTATATTGCATTTTTCATTTTACTGAATTTGTCCAACTATACAATTGACGAATCCGTGCAGACTTACAGCATCTACATCAAATGATTTACGACACAGGCATATTATTTTGTGACTACTGCAGTTTGTTGTGAACAGTAGTGCTGTTAACGGGATGCCTCAGTCAGCAGTGTGGCCTAGTTCACATCATATTTAAGATATTTGGGACTATGCTAAGCTAGTTTTGTGTGTATTATTTGACGATGCCTAAACGGCTTCATTATATTAGAATATGTTTTAAAACAGGTATGCGTTTTAATATTCTGAATATGGCATATTGTGCTGTTTTAAGAGATAAACTGCAACTGTATTTGATTTTCCCATGTTCCGATGCAGATCCGAAGATGGTCATCGCTGACCGAAACCTGTAGTCTAAGGACCGACAATTTTGTGACCATACACGGAAATGAAAGAAAATTATTCTAAACTTTCTGAATCACTGCCGTATTCGCGACTGTGTTATAACGTGTTAAACATTTTAAATACATATCCTAAATTTTTTCTATTGACTTGTCACCTTATGGGGAAATGCACTGATCAGAAAAATACTATTTGTTCAATTCCCAGTCTTAATAAAAATGAACGATACCTGAAGATAAATCAGGGTTTGGATTGACAAAGTTTTAGTAAAAAAAAAAATTCGGTAATATAAGGACTGAAAAAGCTTCGTAGTGACTGTTATAACGTTCCAGCTACACAAGTTTCTACATGCTTACATGTAACATTAATTTCAGACAAAAATCTAAGTAAATATTAATTGCAAGCTGTTGCTGAGCTATGTAAGAAGGGTGAAAAACGGGGAAAATGCTTTTATTAATGAAGTTTTAGAAAAATTTGTTCCGTGATCACGTCTAAGAAAAAAAAAAAAAATGGTTCAAATGGCTCTGAGCACTATGGGACTTAACATCTGAGGGAGGTCATCAGTCCCCTAGAACTTAGAACTACTTAAACCTAACTAACCTAAGGACATCACACACATCCATGCCCGAGGCAGGATTCGGACCTGCGACCGTAGCTGTCGTGCGGTTCCAGACTGAAGCGCCTGGAAACGCTCGGCCACACCGGCCGGCTGATCACGTCTAAGAAAGTCCGAGCTACCACTCAGCTTCGAGTTCCGCGGAACTCAATTGTTTCAGAGTATTTTTATTTTAGGCCCCCCACAAAGCTGTGGTTCACCGGAGATTAAGAAAAAAGAAGGAAATCAACTGTGAACTAAGGCAATTTATTCCACCATTTTGGCCTCAGTACAATTGTACGAGCAGATTCGCAGATGGCTCTAAAGAAGGAGGTAGTTTGGGATACGCTTTCTGCACCCTCTCTAATGGTATCTATAAAACGATTGCACTTCCACCAGGAACTTCTATCTCTAAAGCAGACTTACTGCCCAGAAGGAAGGCCATTTGCTACGGAGTACATACATTTAAGGTCATACTGATTATCACCGACTCCCAAAGGGTCAGGGAGAAATTATAACATGACACTTCAACTCGCAGAACAACAGATATATTTTAGATGCATTGAACGGCATGCTACAAGCAAGGGAAAATGGCACAGACGTCCACTTACTGTGGATAAAAGGACATCAAGGATTGTTGCATAACGAAAGAGTCGACCAAGCTGCAAAGAGGAAAATTCCGTCTAATGCCAATCCCTCATAATGATCTCAAACCTGCGAGCAGGAGAGTGGTTTACGAACCTTGGGACCTTGAATGGAATGTATGTCAACAATGTAAGGGGCAGAGACCTAGCGGCCACATAACCGAACTTCTCTCCTCTATCGTGATTCGACTGTGTGAGGCTTAGTACACTCCTGGAAATGGAAAAAAGAACACATTGACACCGGTGTGTCAGACCCACCATACTTGCTCCGGACACTGCGAGAGGGCTGTACAAGCAATGATCACACGCACGGCACAGCGGACACACCAGGAACCGCGGTGTTGGCCGTCGAATGGCGCTAGCTGCGCAGCATTTGTGCACCGCCGCCGTCAGTGTCAGCCAGTTTGCCGTGGCATACGGAGCTCCATCGCAGTCTTTAACACTGGTCGCATGCCGCGACAGCGTGGACGTGAACCGTATGTGCAGTTGACGGACTTTGAGCGAGGGCGTATAGTGGGCATGCGGGAGGCCGGGTGGACGTACCGCCGAATTGCTCAACACGTGGGGCGTGGGGTCTCCACAGTACATCGATGTTGTCGCCAGTGGTCGGCGGAAGGTGCACTTGCCCGTCGACCTGGGACCGGACCGCAGCGACGCACGGATGCACGCCAAGACCGTAGGATCCTACGCAGTGCCGTAGGGGACCGCACCGCCACTTCCCAGCAAATTAGGGACACTGTTGCTCCTGGGGTATCGGCGAGGACCATTCGCAACCGTCTCCATGAAGCTGGGCTACGGTCGCGCACACCGGTAGGGCGTCTTCCGCTCACGCCCCAACATCGTGCAGCCCGCCTCCAGTGGTGTCGCGACAGGCGTGAATGGAGGGACGAATGAAGACGTGTCGCCTTCAGCGATGAGAGTCGCTTCTGCCTTGGTGCCAATGATGGTCGTATGTGTGTTTGGCGCCGTGCAGGTGAGCGCCGCAATCAGGACTGCATACGACCGAGGCACACAGGGCCAACACCCGGCATCATGGTGTGGGGAGCGATCTCCTACACTGGCCGTACACCACTGGTGATCGTCGAGGGGACACTGAATAGTGCACGGTACATCCAAACCGTCATCGAACCCATCGTTCTACCATTCCTAGACCGGCAAGGGAACTTGCTGTTCCAACAGGACAATGCACGTCCGCATGTATCCCGTGCCACCCAACGTGCTCTAGATGGTGTAAGTCAACTACCCTGGCCAGCAAGATCTCCGGATCTGTCCCCCATTGAGCATGTTTGGGACTGGATGAAGCGTCGTCTCACGCGGTCTGCACGTCCAGCACGAACGCTGGTCCAACTGAGGCGCCAGGTGGAAATGGCATGGCAAGCCGTTCCACAGGACTACATCCAGCATCTCTACGATCGTCTCCATGGGAGAATAGCAGCCTGAATTGCTGCGAAAGGTGGATATACACTGTACTAGTGCCGACATTGTGCATGCTCTGTTGCCTGTGTCTATGTGCCTGTGGTTCTGTCAGTGTGATCATGTGATGTATCTGACCCCAGGAATGTGTCAATAAAGTTTCCCCTTCCTGGGACAATGAATTCACGGTGTTCTTATTTCAATTTCCAGGAGTGTAGATGTTATGTAGCTTCCATCATTCGAACGAGGCTGGGATGGATTTTAATAGCAAAATATTTAAATGAAGCTGATATACAGATGTGAGATATAAGCTGATGTGGCCCAAGTACTCTTATGGAATCAGCCCATTTAGAAAAATGCGTTGTAACTTCGTTTATTTGTTTTAAATTAAGAACTCATATTTGTACGTAACAGTCAATTAATTGTTCCATTGTGATATTTTAAGTTATCTTAGTTTTGTTCTTGTAATTATTGCTGGCTGTATGGTCAGTGTTACCTAAAGCAAAATACATAAATAAATTTAAAAAATTGAAAAACCTCTGATAACGCCAACTTTTGCTGAACTTAGAGCTCTGAATGCAATCCTCAGTCCTTACTAGAAAAGAAACCGTGGGAGGCATCACATTGTAACCACGTACTAATGGAATGCTAGAGGACATTCAAGAAACTAGAACATGTGGGCGCTAGGACAGATTAGATTAGATGGACATTCCGTTCCAGTTGATCAATAGTGAATAGATCCCTTGGGATCATGTCAGAAAATAATCTAATGATGCAGAACATGTCAATATAACAAAAAGTTTCCTCCCATACCATAATTCATGAGGATTTTACTTTTTTTTCACAGAGTTTGTAATATTTCTGGCTTATTCAGCCATCACATTAGGCTCCAGGAAGCTACTCCCAGGGAAGTGGAGATGCAAGAAGCATAGAGATGACGCAATGTGGGATGAGGTACCGGTGACAGATGTTATATTCAGTACCATTCCCGTGAGAAAGACCGCCTGCATGATGCTGCTGCTCTGTGATTGGCTGCTGTGTTCGGCGGTAGGGCGCCAAAACGTTAAACTATAGTTGCTATTATTAATTAAACCTGTCATCCAAATTACTTCATTTTTTAAATAAACATCTCTCAACAGCCAGCTATCAATCAGTCATTTCAAAATTATTAAAATCAAAGTATTACTAAAATGAAAGACTGACGATATTACTCCCGATGCACTTCGGTGGCGTTCGGGTCGCGCCTTGCTGGCTTGGCGCGCAAAGTGTCTCGGGCAGTCCGGCTCTCCAGTTCTGACCGTTCCAGTAGACAGACATATTGTCTGTATAGCAGTATTTGTTTCATGCAATTTCATTTACTACACTTCCGACCGTCGCTAGGTACAGACATGTTGTCTGTAATAGTAGTATTTGATTCATGTAATTTTATTCTCCAGTTCTGACGGTTCCAGTAGACAGACATGTTGTCTGCGGCAGGATGTATTTCATGTTACTTTAGCCAGATGTAATGACTGTGGAAAGATATGTTCAATACGTTGTGATCAAGAATAGTTTCTCGTTTCTATATCAATAAAAACGCGAGTGGCATCCTAAATGAGTTATAGTTTATTCGTAGCAGCAGTTCCTTGTGAAGTTAATTTCAGCATCAAGAAAAAGAATATATGACCAGCGTGCTGTTTTCTGCGCTGGGGGACATCATCATCATGAAGACAGCAGGTCAGTGAAGTGTACAAGAACTTATGTATTCCACACAGGGCAGTGGAAACAACTAGGCACCTCACGTGTACTGCATGCACAGTACAAATGTACTCAGTGACACGTCATCTGCAGTAATGCATAGGAGGTAAAGAAGGATGAAAGTATTAACACTATCTCACTTTTATTACTTTTTCTTGCCGTAAGTTCCCATTCATAAATTCTTTTAATTCACTTTTAAATGTTAGCTATCTGTCAGACTTTTGATGTTATCAGGTAAATGACAAAAGATTTTTGTGGAAATATAATTCATCCATTTTTGTGCCAAAGTTAGATTTAAGCTAAAGTAGTGAAGATCAGGCTCATCCTTTCTCCTAGAAAAAAGTATATATATCTCTGTAGCTAAGGCAGAATATTCCAAATTTTTGGGTGTGTGCATTGATGAGAGATTTAAGTGGAATAAACATACTGGAGATCTGCTGAAACGTTTTAGTTAAGCTACTTGTGCTATTAGGATTATTGCAAAGTTTGGTGATGAACATATGAGTAAACCAGCTTAATATGCCTACTTTCATTTACTGCTTTCGCGTGGGATCGTATTTTGGGGTAATTCATCATTGAGGAAAAAAGAATTCATTGCACAGAAGCATGTAATCAGAATAATAGCTGGGGCCTAGCCAAGAGCACCATGCAGACATTGACATTTGTTATATCTACATGGTGCTCTTGGGTGGGCCCCAGCTATTATTCTGATTACATGCTTTTGTGCAATGAATACTTTTTTCCTCAGTGAAGAATTACCCCAAAATATGATCCCACACGAAAGCAATGAATGAAAGTAGGCATATTAAGCTAATTTACTTATATGTTTATCGCCAAAATTTGCACTCACCCTAACAGCACAAGTATCTTAACTGAAACGTTTCAGTAGATCACCAGTGTATTTCGTCCAGTTCAATTTCTCATCAATGCACACAACCAAAAATTTGGAATACATTGCCTTAGCTACAGACTTCTGTTTAAACTCTATATTTATTAACGGCGCTGTGCAATTTACTGTACAGAAATGTATAAACTATGTTTTATCAAAATTTAATGAGAGTGCCTTTTGAGAGAACTACTCAATAATTTTCTGAAAGACACTGTTTACAATTTCCTAAGCTAATTCTTATTTATAGGGTTTGATTTTCAATTTCATCAAATTGCGTATATATTGCCTCTTCCATACATAGGTTTGCCTTTTCTAATGAACATTTGGGTACTATTTTCTCATTACATTTAAAAATAATCATTAGAAATATTTCCAGCCTCGGACTTTTTATTAATAGACTTTCCATTCAGTTTGGTTGTATACAGTCTTCCTGTGTTATTGGTTGCCCTGTTTCCCTTTCAACAATATTCCTAATTGTTTTAATTTTATTACTAGAGTTGCTAGCCTCAGACATAATACACATACTTATGGACTTTTTAATGACTTTCCTTAATATAGTACAGTAGTTTTTGCAATATTTGACTGATTCTGGATCGTTATTCTTTCTTGCTATAAGATACATTTCCCTTTTTTGGTTACAAGATATTTTATCCCTTTACGAAGCCATAGCTTTTTTCATGGCTTCTTACAATTATTTTTCACTGTTTTCTTAGGGAAACTGTTTTGAAAAGTACTCACAAACATATTATGAAATAAGCTATATTTTAAATTAGTATCAGTTTCTACACGTTGCAGGAAACGAGACAGTGATAGACCGATTTATAGCGTGGAAGACCGATGGTCTTAAAAAAGGAATTATAAATGTGACCTAAAAATTACTAGTTAAGAAAGGAGTAAAGTGGCAGATATGAATAAGAGATGGAATACTGGAAGTACTAAAGAAACGACAGAAGTGTAAAACGTTACAAGTGAACGGAAATAACACACGTCTTTCAAAAATTAAAAAATCTTAAAAGTCGAAGGAGAATGTATGGATAAAAGGTGTCGTGAAGTACATACAAAATAGCAACGCATGTGCTGTACAAAATCTACTAAACAGTCTTATGTAGGGAGTGCACAACAAGGATCATAACCATTAGAGACGAATAAGTTAATTGTGTAACGGAAACCGAAAATAAAGTTAGACACTCTAAACGATACTTGGAGAAATTTTGTAGTGTCCTGAAGGCCGATTTTAAATATGCACACGGTGCAACAATAGGATAGGTGAGATTCTGTAGTTACTGCGGAATTTTTGGTAATTGAAGAACGTTGTAATCTTCCTTATAAAACTGGCTCCATTCAATAAAATTAGTTCCATTCCAAACAGGGAATCTGATGCAGCAACCGGTAATAAATTTCGTGAAATAAGACAGTCTCGGTTGCAAAATCTTTTTATTTACAAGAAACGACGAGTTTTGCCCTTTTGGGCATCGGCATAACACTGGGGGTGAAAAATGACTATAGTGAGGCACATTCAGTTAAAAATGGGGAAATGAAGTTAATATATAAACGCAAAAGAGGGAGAGATCCAGGATCTGCCACCGTCTTTACAATTGACTATGAAATTCCTTAAAAATTAATGTGGAAAACCAACATTTGTCCATTAATGTCGATATAAGGCATTCAAATCAAAGTTTACAAGACACCATCGTACTATCGTCATGGGATGAACAACAAAAGTACAGAACATGGAACCGGGAATACAATTTCAAGTACAGGTACGGTGTCTCCTGGACAGGAAAACCAAGGATAATCAAGAAAAAATTAGGAAATCTTGCGTAACTCGCAGCCAACGACGTTTCAGCTTTCACAGCATGGAGCATTTCGTACAGCTGACAAATAGTAGGGCAATGAAGTCGACAGCAGGATACGTCAGCCCTCCGAGCCGGCCTCCCAAATGTAGAGCCGTAGGGGCAAGACATTAAAGGTAGATGGCGTTGGTTCACCAACTTGCCTACAAATAGTGAATGCACAACTAAACCCATATGCGGAAGACGAATTACATAAAACAGTGAATCATTAAAATTGTATTTAGTGCAAGAAAATTAGTAAAATAGGTGCAAAAACACAATATTAGTACGGGTAAAAAAATACCTGTAAAGTGTAAAATTTTTAAAACCTGTCAAGCAGTAAAAGTTAAAATGGCTCTGAAACATTAGTCAGACCGATAAAAACAGTTAAAAGACAAGGAATAAAAAAGACAGCGTCACATTAACAACAAAAGCTATTAATAGGAATAGCGGGTACCACAATATCATAGTAAGACTGGTTTCTGCTAACAAATTGGTCGTTAGATAAAATATATTTCCCTATACCGGATTGTCTTAGAATTCCAATTTTCTCTAAGAGATTTATCCTTTTCCCTTTGCTGGCAGTATGGAGTACATGGAAACCGCTCAAAGCCGGGGAGCGGTGCCCACTAGGTTTTAGGTGCTCCGCAAAGGCCGAATTCTGTTTATCTTGTCAAGCAAATGTTCACTACATCTGGTTCTAAATTTCCTACCAATGTGGCCCGCATATTGAGCTTCACAGTCGTCGCATTCTATACTGTAACCCCCCCCCCCCCCCCTCCGCGGGATTCAGTGAGTTCAAATGGTTCAAATGGCTCTGAGCACTATGGGACTTAACTGCTGTGATCATCAGTCCCCTAGAACTACTTGAACCTAAGTAACCTAAGGACATCACACACATCCAAGCCCGAGGCAGGATTCGAACCTGAGACCGTAGCGGTCGCGCGGTTCCAGACTGTAGCGCCTAGAACCGCTCGGCCACTCAGGCCGGCTGGATTCAGTGTGTTTCGTTATGGATGTACCGATGTTGGATGCTGCGATAGCACGACAAGTGAGCTCCTAACCTGTATAAATAGCCGTCAGTTTTATCACACACATCATCAGTCCGGCAGCACCTAATGCCGGAGTGACATGGAACAGCAAGCAGCAGCGACGAGTTACAAACTCCTACGCCGCATCATCTTCCAGCACCAAGTTCTCCTTCCTGGACTTAGTGCCTCTCCACTGGCGGGCTGCCTCCAGTGTCACGTCATTGGCAGCCATACACCTGCCCTGGAGGGCTGCAGACAGAGACGGGGTTGGTACGTCCGCTCACCGTTGTGCAATGGTACATGCCACTGAGCGAGCCCCCTTGAGAGTCAACATTCCTGGGCACAGACATTTTGACCTGCTGGCCGACAGTTGGCCGCATACTACGATGTGAGGTCCTCATAACGTACTGAGGGTGCGTGGCCAATGCAATGCGACGCTACGAGTGTATGCCCCCTTCACTGTGACAATTATGCACGGTGCGTGAGAAACACTACTACCAGTAAACTACCGTATGAGATCCAATTGCGTTTCTCAGCGTGGTAGTTTCGGGATTGCTATGTGGTAGGAGTAATGCATTGGCTCACTCTTTCTGGAAAGTAAGCTCCCGCAATGCCAACAGTAAACCTACCCGCGATACACACCGTCTCTCTCGTAACGTCTGTAACACGAGCTTGTTCAGCACCTCTGTAAACTTCTCCCACCATGTAAACGATCCCGTGACGAAACGCTCCTCTCTTCATTGTATGTCCTCAATCTGTTCCATTAACGTGAACAATATTCAAGGATCGGTCGAACGAATGTTTTATACGCCACTTCCTTCGGAATGAATTACATTTACTGTAACGTATATGCAACAAATTTGCGGCAGCAGCGGCTAATTCTAACCTGCTTAACACCAAGTGTGTGTTGTATCAGTGTCAATTTCACTTGATTTTAAGCCCTCAACAGCCGTTACATGAAAAAAACTAACATTTGGGTAAGCTATCTGACTGCGTATTTGAATAACATTTTTCAGGTGATACAGAATCTGACTGGTACAACGGAATTTACTGGACTAGAGTACATGGTATGTTAAGCTGTGTCAGTTTCTCTGTTTTGGCACTAAGTTTTGCACTCACCTCTTTAGATGACTGCCTTTTTCCTAGTAGTTTACAGCAATGCGGAGCAGTATGCAACAGCAGCGGCTAAAGCTTACTGTTACTAAGAATGAAGTTAATAAAAAGGAGTTTTCTTGGGTCCTTTTAACTACTAAATAACTTTTGTGAAGGGATTTCATCAATTAAATATATTTAAAACTTCAAAATTATCGTGAACAAATACTGATAATGACAATGACAAATGACATACGTGTCAATAATGACTGAGTGCCATATCAAGAGCCGGCCGCTGCGGTCGTGCGGTTCTAGCGCTGCAGTCCGGAACCGCGGGACTGCTACGGTCGCAGGTTCGAATCCTGCCTTGGGCATGGATGTGTGTGATGTCCTTAGGTTAGGTAGGTTTAAGTAGTTCTACGTTCTAGGGGACTGATGACCTAAGATGTTAAGTCCCATAGCGCCCAGAGTCATTTCAAGAAATTATTTCAATTGCAAAATTGCATTAGCATTTAGTAACCACAGCATATTATTTAGATGTGAAGAATAATTATTTTTATTTGGAGGGTAAGGAGGCTTCATTCACTGACAAGCAAAACACGGAATTATTGCAAACTCGGACTAACAATCACGAGCCTAACTCTGCAATTCCTTTTGCGCTATTCTTACGAATTTTACCTTGAATTCCATCTTCAAGCGTAGTTACGCCATCTAAACCTCTCCTTGCTATATAAATGAAATCAGGCCTTGGGTGTGGTAAGATCTGCCATCACTGACGTCAGGGCAGCAGCGTGATACGCCTCCTTTCTCCGAGCTCTGTACCGACACTGCTACTTCCACCCTCGCAGACAGACCTCGTCTCACAACAATGCTTAGAATCGCACTACCACGTTTCGCCCTCAGAATGTTACTATCCATGGCTGAGTGCTTACACAATGAAAAGTATAGCGTTAAGATGGACGTATTGTTTTATGTAATGGAGATTTCTGACACACTCCTTACATTACTTCAGATTCTCTATATAAATCCCAGTCTGGCATACGATTTTCGTGATCATACATATGTCACCAAAATTGTAATCACCGACGCAATACGTTACACTGGATGGACCAGAAATCCATCGACAGACTTTCAGAGGTTGTCCAGGGATACTTTCTGAGTATTGAGGTGTAAGGAACCCTCAGTCTCTTGCGGCTCGTTAGAAGGTAACCGCAATCATAGTTGTTTCTGCGAAAATACCTCCACAACAATGAATAACCAAAATGTACAACGCAAAACACAGAGTAATGCAAAAGTCCTCAAAGTTAGAAGTACTGTGATGTGGCTGCCTTCAGTGCTAAAATTGCTCAGCATATCGCCCTTGTGACGCGGGAACCCATACAACAGGTGTATATTGGTCAGCCCTTCATCAATAAACCTATCCTTAGTACTCCTGTGCATCACTGTCAACGCACGATTAACACTGGCGGCCAACAGAACTCCAGAAAACCGCGCAGTACTGAAAATAGTCTTGAGAGCAATGAGTTGAAGAACTGAAAAGGGTATTAACTGTTGTCAACAGCAAGTGCCTTGAGCGAATGTAACAGGACACACACTGTATACCACTGACATTCACACTGTCGTGTAGTATTTTCAGTGCAATACAGATATAAAGCGAACTGGAGCAAGAAAACAAACGAAATGCAATAAATCAGTAACAAGTGATCGTGCGTCTATTATACCAAAACATTCAGACTGTATCCTTGAACAACGTCTGAAAATGAGTATCTCCGAAAACCTCTGAAAGTGAGTTCTGGTTCACCCAGTATTTATTAATGTTGTGGTACAAATGCCTGTTCGTGCACCAATTGTTGATTTTCTGAAATCCTCTGGCATTTCTGTAGACGAGAGCCGTAATCTTACGGAAACTCCAGCGTTATACACTTGATCATTAACATATACTGTAAACGGACAACCACATTCCATTTGGATACTCCTGTAACTACTCTTATTATAAATCCAGTCATGGGCGGCAAATGTTTGTTAATCACGTTAAAGCGAAACAAGCGCTGTTTCGTTCGTGAGATACAGAGGGGAGCGAGTGTGCCGGGACTTACGCCAGTTCACTGCTAGTAGCGGCAAGTCACTTTAGCGCGTCTGTGCGTAGCGCGCAAGTATTGAACCATAATTAAGTATAAAATTTGTCGACATTTATTTTTATATAATAACGTTTTAAATGTCAAGTCTTAAAGTAATTAAATCAATAGTTTTCGTAAACACAGTTTTAAGAAAAAATATAAGGGTCGCTAAATAATAAAGCTAGAAAGCCATAATTTGGTCATAATGTGCCTATGGAGGTCATAAATAAGTGGTGCAAATTTCAAAATAATAGAATTAAAATTACAGCCAGAATTCACTTTTTTAAGAAAAATTGAAGACGCTAAATATTAGACTTATGAACGTAAAAATCTCTATTATGCTTCAGGTCAACCTAAAAATAATAAGCTACCTCTTATAGTTTTTGAATAATTTAATGAAAACCAAATTTGTAACTAAAATACACCCATTTGTAGTAGATTAAGTACCTGTAATTTTAACGATAGAAAATTTTGGGTTACAGCATGTGATAAAGCCTATTAAATAATAGGGCTATCACAAATTTTTGAATTGTAGTATTAATAACAGCCAATAGAAGATCTATTAAAGTTATAGTTCAGAGGTAACGATCTACCGTTAGTTCCACTATAAAAATTCTAGACTGCAAAGTTTTTATTCAAGAGAGATTAAACTTTTTGTGTGATTTCAAAAAACTTACCAGAATGCAAGTAAAAATTAAGAAGAATCTAAATTAATTCACAACTTTATTATTAAATATTATGTGTTCGAGAGTGTAATCATTCAGAGGCTGCTGCCGTGTGCATAAGGCGTCGACACATACATAAATACAAGAATGGTCTCTTCGCACTCAGCCACTGTAAGATCCGCTTCTGTTAAACGTCGGATTGCGCTCTGCCTCGGATGACGTCAGAGACGGGCTGTGACAAAACGCGTATTTTATGTAATAACTGATAGTGAACTCGCGAGGACTGTACACCGTCCGGGATCGCTTACATTTTGCTGAAGTAGCGGTAAGTGTGCCGGCCGTGAATAATTACAACAAATCCGCGTGGCAAGTGATGACTAGTTTTTCCACTTTTGTGACGAATATTTATTTCGGTCATTTATTTGAGTACTAGTAGTCACGGCGAAAGACAATTTGGTAGGAACGTACTGTAAAGGTCGCCTCTGAACTGATATCAGTGCTGTTTAGGATAGAAAGATTTAGGGTGTCAGTTGAACATAATGACTTTCAAAGTGTTGTATGTGAGCTGCTTTACTCAATGTATGTATGAACCAGCACTTTATACCTTCGTTTATAATCGTAGACCTCATCCCACTAAGTAGAAAGGGAATAGAAACATTTCTTTTGGTGGGCTGTACCAGAATCTGGCCGTGCAGACTTGCAACTATGGTCAGTATGTTCTCCATCTCTTACCGGCTGACCACAGAAATATTTGCCCGGCTCTCGTGAGAAAGACGGCGTACTACAAGGACAATAAACGAAAGTTAATTTTACCCCCCACCCCACAAGGTTATTACTTTCGATCAACGATGACATCTTTAGACCTGAGTAAATGGGTGCCTATTCTGATCGTACAATCACATGAATTGGCTACGGAAACTTCGTCAAAAGTTACAAATTTTGAGTAGCGTGGACATAATGGCGTTATATATGTTGACACTGTAAAGAAACTAAGCATACACCGGTCTGAAGAAGGTCATCGTTGACAGAAATTAATAATCTGATTGATAAACATTTGTGATCCGTGACTGTTCAAATGGTTCAAATGGCTCTAAGCACTATGGGGCCTAACATAGGTTTTCAGTCCCGTAAACTTAGAACTACTTAAACCTGACTAACCTAGGGACGCAACACACATCCATGCCCGAGGCAGGACTCGAACCTGCGACAATAGCAGCAGCGCGGTTCCGGACTGAAGCGCCTAGAACCGCTCTGCCACAGCGTACGGCGATCCGTGACTGTATTTATAACAAAATAAATAATTCTTGGATCCCTGGAGAACTCTACTACGACTGTATCTCAATTCGTGACTCCTGAAATTACCTTTACATATGTTCTCTTGCCAAGGAAGCCATGATCCAACGACATATTTACTCTGTTATTTAAATAGCGTCTATTATGCAAGAAAATGTATCGAATCAAGGAAAACAGCGTAATCCAAGACGCCCTTGTCTACGCCACTCTGGGTCGCACGGCCGAACGGAGCTAACTGAATTTCGCAAGATGTCTCTTTGCAGAATGTGTGTTCATTTTTATAAAAGAGATTTTTGTTCTCCAGGAAAGTTATAATCGCTTAGCGTCTGCGAAACATTTTAGAAAAAAATAGGCATTCCCTTTAATGATCACGATCTAAGGGAGGCTAAGCCACTACCTTGGCCAAAGATAAGGAGGAAATAATGATGCCGCTGGAAATTAATTTTCGAGCAGGTGACAAGGTAACAGAAGAGGAGCAGAGGTGGAGTAAGATTACGGCCGGCGCTAACCACTTCATCATGCATCCGCGCCGCAGAGCGGAGCTGCATACGTAACGAGCGGGGTGGCTTTTATTACGCGCCGGCGGAGATTACAAGTTATTAAAGTGGATTACGCACAGCGAGGGGCGCGCGCCGCCGTGGAGCTCGCCGCCGGTTACGACATAATAAATGCAACGACCGGCTGTCACGGGAGAGCGAGCTAGCAGTGTTGAGGAGCTTGTGTTATTGTGTAAGTATGCGTGGGTGTCAGAGAGAAACAGAGAAACAGCGAGAGAGAGGGAGAATGTGTGTGTGTGTGTGTGTGTGTGTGTGTGTGTGTGTGTGTGAGAGAGAGAGAGAGAGAGAGAGAGAGAGAGGGGGGGCTAGAGATAGTGTGTGTGTGTGTGTGTGTGTGTGTGTGGGTGAGTGGGTGGGTGGATCGGTGGAGGGGAGTTGAGGGGAGAGAGAGAGAGAGAGAGAGAGAGAGAGAAAGAGAGAGAGAGAGAGAGAAAGAGAGAGGGAGAGAGAGAGAGAGAGAGAGAGAAGAGAAAGTGGGTGATGGAGGAATACAAGAGAGAGGAGGGAAGAGAAACACAGAAAAGTAGAGGGAGAGAAGAAGGTTAGGAGATTCAAGTGACTTTCTTGTCTCAGGGAGAGTCCATTTCCGGACTGTCTCCTCTCCTTATTGTTTCCATCTTTATGTAGCAAGGTTGATACCTAGGCTTTATGTATTAGGACAGTTGATATTTTTAAAAATATAGGTAAGGTATAAGATAATATCGAAATAATTATCGATTTATCGCCGAAAACATATCGACAAACCTGCCACAACGAACGCTGGCTGCACATCCTAAAAATACTGCCAGTTTTAGAGTTGTATACTTGAAAACTGATTTATTATTACATATTCGGTTCATCAACAAACTAGCAGCCTGATTACCCTCTCTTAGGGCAAGAGCTGAAAGGAAAATGATGCACGTTCATATAACCACTTTGCCAACAATGGTAACTGCATGCAAGTGGCACAGTAAAGGGTGTCCGATGGGTCCGTTTTTCGTAGTGTCAAAATTGCGTGGTGAAGTTAAACGTTGCAGATTCTGTAGCTAACACAAAGCCCCGATTACGTCAGCATCTCTCTCACACGCCTCCACCTACGGCAAAATCCAGTCTTGTCATTTAGATTCTTTATGAGCTGTTTCAGCAACTGTTTTCGAAGAATGCTGACGTGATGAAATGGCACGCTAACTGCGATAAAAATAGTTTTTTATTGCAACTGGTGTTTTATTTCTTGACATCGGATGCCTTGTTATTCCACTCACACCGCCACACCACAGTTCAATCGGACTACTTCTTTGTGCGATCAATACTTGCTTCGCACAGTCAAAGAGAAAGGCTGGAAGTAATGAAAGCTCAAAAAGTAGTAAGACTCCTTCACGCAATGAAAGTAAAATTATGTTCTCCTACAGTTTCAAATATTTAACGAAAATTGTGAAACAAATATAATGTAGAATAAAAACATCGGCACTCGATATTGCCATTTCGATTTAGATTCATCGATATCTCGGTGAAGAAACTTCGACGGTACATATCCATACTTTTGGTAAAAAACTTTTTTCTCGTAAAAGCTATCGATATTTTATCAACAGCCCTAGTATGTTTAGGTCTTATTCTATTTTAAATGAATTTTGGCTTCACATTTAATTTTCTATGACTGAAGATGATCATCCCAGACAAACATCGTTATACGTCACACCGAGTTCTGATGTTTTAGCGCCGTTAACACCATAGCAGGAAATAAGTTCCAGCATGTGGGACATCAATGTTTTGAACGCTGTGTGGGATGTAAAGGGTGATTCTGTGATGAATTTATACATTTTTAGGGATGATGAGGAGGAGTAAAACGGAAACGACAGAGTCGAACGTTATAAGCAAAAATCGTTTTCATACCTCTGAGGGGAGTATACATAGAGCGGTACAGACGGACGATGTGGCCCAGCGGCTCTAGGCGCTTCAGTCCGGAAACGAGCTGCTGCTACGGTCGCAGGTTCGAATCCTGCTTCGGGCATGGATGTGTGTGATGTCCTTAGGTTAGTTAGGTTTAAGTAGTTCTAAGTCTAGGGGACTGATGATCTCAAATGCGCTTAGAGCCATTTGAACCATTTTTGTAGCGGTACAGTTGTTGCTAAGACTGTAGGGTAGGTCAAAACAAGAAAAAAGTCTAGTAAAAATGAGATCTAAAAAGCATTCCTTAAGAGCAATGAATTGTTTGATCATTTTCGCTCCTGCGAGAAACATCTCTTACACTGCAAGCTCTTTTTCTCTTTGTATTTCTGGAGAAGATGGTAACGACCAAAGCAAGAGAAAAAGTCTAACAAGTATGGGCTGTAAAACGCATAACTTAAGAGCTATGATCACTTTGTCAGTAGAAGAGGCCTGTTTCACAGAAGCGAAGATGAACAAACAGCTCATAGCTCTTAAGGCATGCATTTTAGAGCCCATACGTACAGGATCTTTCCTTCTTGAATGAAATTTTCACTCTACAGCGGAGTGTGCGCTGATCTTGCTTTGGTCTACACTACATCTATGAAAATTTCTTGGCCTACAGTCATAGCAACAAAATTGCCAATGCATGTATTCCTTTGTCAGAGTTGTGAGATCGATTCTCGTTTGCAACTTTCGACTCGGTCATTTCCGGACCAGGGTCTCTTACCTCGTATTGATACATTTACCCTTCTCCACCATCTCCGAAATTGTCTTCAGTGATTAGTCGCGCTTTGAAGTGAGCCCCAATAGTCAGAGAAGATGTGTCTGTAGACGCCCCAGAGAGCAGTGGGATACCAATCTGACTGTCAGGACCCCATTTGTTGTCATCCGGGGCACCCTTACAGCACAACGGCACGTCGATGATATCCTACGCCCCATTTCGCTGGTCTTCATGACAAGCCATCTTGAGCTTACATTTAATCAGGATAATCGAAGGCCGCACTCGGCGGGAGTTTCTAATGCTTGTTTTCGTACTTGGCTAAGCCAAACACTCTGTTAGTCAATGTCAAGCCCAAGAACTGCATAAGGGCCAGAGTTGGACCAACGCGTTATTTCCATCCCACTCGGGTAACTCTTTCAAGTTGCGCCTTTCTTTATCATTTGATTGTATTTATATTGGACTACAAGTGCGCATCCTTCCCCATAGTGTGACTTCCATTACTTGTGAAAATATCATGAAATCCTCCCTTTTTTTCTTTGAATCATCAGTCCTCTGAGTGGTTTGATGTGTTCCGTCACGAATTCCTCTCCTGTGTCGACCGTCTTAGAGTAGCACTTGAAATCTATGTGCTCAATTATTTGGTGATTGTATTCCAGTCTCTGTCTTCTTCTACAGTTTTAACATCTACAGCTCCCTCTAGTACCATGTGAGTTGTTCCCTGATGTCGTAAGTGATGTCCTATCATCCTGTCCCTTTTTCTTGTCAGTGTTTTCCATATTTTCCTTTACTCGCTGATGTTGTGGAGAACCTCATCAAACCGTACCTTATCCGTCCACCCAATTTCCAGCATTCTCCTGCAGCACCACGTCGCAAAGGATTCGATTCTCTTCTATTCCGGTTGTCCCACCCTACCATACCATACAATGTTTTCTCCAAAAGTACAATCCCAGATATTTCTTCCTCAATTTAAGACCTACGTTTGATGCTATCAGGCTTCCCTTGGTCAGGAATGCCCTTTTTGCCACTACTAGTCCGCTTTTTATATCCGCCTTGTTCTGACTAGGTAGCAGAATTTAACTTCGCCTACTTCATGATCTCCAATGCTAATTTTAAGATTGTAGCTGTTCTCATTTCTGTTACTTCTCTTTAGTTCCGTCTTTCTTCGATTTATTCAGACTCCATATTCTGTACTCATTATATTGTTCGTTCCATACAACAGTCCCAGTATTTCTTCTTCGCTTTTGCAGAGGATAGCGAGTCTTACCACTGATAGGTCTATGGTTTCACCTTGAATTTCAAATGGTTCAAATGACTCTAAGCACTATGAGACTTAACATCTGAGGTCATCAGTCCCCTAGACTTAGAACTAATTAAACCTAACTAACCTAAGGACATCACACACAGCCATGCCCGATGCAGGATTCGAACCTGCGAACGTAACAGCAGCGCGGTTCCGGACTAAAGCGCCTAGAACCGCTCGGTCACAGCGGCTGGCCCCTTGAATTTCAATCCAATTCTTGAACCCTTCTTATATTTCCGTCATTGGTTCTTCGATGTATAGCTTGAACGTTAGGGGCGAAAGACTGTATCCCTGTCTTACACCTCTTTTAATCCGAGCACTCCGTTCTTGCTCTTCCACTCGTATTGTTCCTTCTTCCTTATTATACATACTGTATATTACCCGTTTTTCTCTGTAGTGTACAAAATAATTTTCTTCGAATTTCGAACGTCTTGCACCACTCTATAAATTCAATGAATGTGTCTTGCTTCTTTTATTAACTGCGACGTCAGAACTGCCTCTCTAGTCGCTTTATCTTTCCTGAAGCCGCACTCATGGTCATTTAGCGGATCCTCAGTTTTCTTTTCCATTCCTCTGTATATTATTCTTGTCAGCAATTTGGATGTACGAGCTGTTAAGCTGATTTTACGACAGTGCTTGCGCTTTTCGGCCCTTGCATGTCTGTATTCCTGTATTTCCCTGGGCATTTTTGTATTTCTTTCTTTAATCAATCAACTGAAGTATCTCTTCTGTAATCCGTGGCTTCTCCATAATTATCGTCCTTGTACCTTACAAAACGTCAGTATCCAATTGCTCGAGAATATATACGTATATACTGTGGCGGTCTAGCAGCAGAACACTATACTTCTCCCCTAAAAGCCCTGTGTACAGCTCCGGACAGAAGTGAAGATTTTTCCTAGTTTCTCCAGGCTGGCTACAGGTCCACACAGTCTGCTGTCAAATGAGTTCAAAATGGCTCTGAGCACTATGGTACTTAACAGCTGAGGTCATTAATCTCCCAGAACTTAGAACTACTTCAACCTAACCAACCTACGAACATCACACACATCCATGCCCGAGGCAGGATTCGAACCTGCGACCGTAGCGGTCGCGCGGTTCTAGACTGAAGCGCCTTGAACCGCTCCGTCACTCCGGCCGGCGTCAAATGAGTACCGGCGATCTTTTCCGAGGGTAAATGGTGGTCCCTGAGATGGGTGCCACCATCCTTCCGCTCCAAGAGCTGCGGCGAAGGAAGGCTATACTGTGCCTCCCATCGGGCCAGTAGCCCAACTACGGGGTTTCACCACAAACTTACTTACCTTCTGCTGTACCTGTATATGTGCCAGAATGTTATGAACACCTAACAGCGCATTGGTCCATCTTTTGCAAGCAGTACATCAGCGTGGCATGAATTTGACAACGAATCATCGTACCACGATTCTTGTTTCGTGCCACGGCCAGTTATCCTGCTGGGATGTGCCATTGCCCTCCAGGATGACATCAAGGCTGTACTGTGCCTCCCATCGGGCCAGTAGCCCAACCATGGGGTTTCACCACAAACTTTACTTACCTTCTGCTGTATACTCTGATGTGCCAGAATGTTATGAACACCTAACAGCGCATTGGTCCATCTTTTGCAAGCAGTACATCAGCGTGGCATGAATCTGACAACGAATCATCGTACCGCGATTCTTGTTTCGTGCCACGGCCAGTTATCCTGCTGGGATGTGCCATTGCCCTCCAGGATGACATCAAGCGTGAATGGGTGAAAATGGCTTGCAAAATGTGCACGTAGTCTACAACTGTGATGGTGCTTCGTAATACTACAACAGGTTCCATTGAAGCCAACGTGAATGTCCTTCACTGGCCTTTGTCCCCGGCATGGTGAGTGGTTTGAGCAGTTGTTCGCTTAGATGACGTCGTTTCAGTACACAACTGTAAACGTTTTTGTGTAACTAGAAAGGTGGTTCATATGACTAGGCGCGGTCATGCAACGCCTTGTCACCTAACATCATTATACGGTCCTTCAACCACTTACCGTAGATAGTCACGACAATAGCGCGGCAACAATCGACCGCTTTCGCGGTTTCACAGATGCTCGTTCTCAGGACATAACAGCCTGCCCTTAGCCTAGGCGTTTATATCATTGGATGTCCCCATTTGCTGCCCGTATTGTCTCTGGAATGATTGTCCATTTCTCATTATTCCGATTTTATCTTTTATTGACTGCTTTGGACAATGTTGAGTGAATAATTGGGTTTCTGAAGACAAATGGGATAAAATACAGGGAGCAAAAGGTTGTTTACATATTGTACAGGAACCTGACTGTAGTTGTAACAGTCGAAAGACATAAAAGGGAAGCAGTAGTTGAAAAGGAAGCGGGACAGCGTTGTAAGCTCTCTCAGTGTCATTCGGTCTGTAAGTTGAGCAGGCAGTGAAAAGAGACAAAAAGTTCAGGAAAAGAGCACTTTGACACTGGTCGATGATATTGTATTCTGTAAAAGACAACAAAGAACTTGGAAGAGCAGTTGAGTGGAATGATTACTATCTTGTAAAGACGTTACAAGATGAACACCAACAGAAGTAACATAAAAGTAATGAAATGAAGTCGAAATAAAACAGGTGATGCTGAAGAAACTAGATTAGAAAATGGGATGCTTCAAGCAGTCGACTACTGTATTATCTGGACAGCAAAACTAATAATGGCCGAAGTAAAAGTGATAAAAAGTACAGACTGACCAAATGGCGGGAACTATTTCCGAAAAAGACGTATTTCTTAATATGTAAAGCAAGTTTGGCCCTGAGCACTATGGGACTTAACTACAGTGGTCATCAGTCCCCTAGAACTTAGAACTACTTAAACCTAACTAACCTAAGGACATCACACACATCCATGCCCGAGGCAGGATTCGAACCTGCGACCGTAGCGGTCGCGTGGCTCCAAACTGTAGCGCCTAGAACCGCTCGGCCACTCCGGCCGGCAAAGCAAGTTTGATAGGAAGTCTTTTGTGAAGGTATATATTTGAAGTGCAACTTCGTACATACGTGAAAAGCCGATGATTTGCAGTTCCGACGAAAAAAGAATAGAAGCTTCTGAAATATGGGGCCACAGAAGAAGGTCGAGCAGTTTCTGCTGAGACACTGAATCGAATTTGGGAAAAAGAAATTTGTAGCACAACCTGACTACAGGAAGGGATAGGTTGACAGGACACGTTAAGAGACACGAGATAATCGTCAATTTGGTAATGGAGAGAAGTCTGGGGGAGGGGTAATATTGTACAGGGCGACCAAAGGATGAATACAGGAAACAGATTGGAATGGATGTAGGTTACAGTAGTTATTCAGAGATGAACAAGCCAGCATTGGGTAGGGTAGTGGTACGAGCTGCAGCAAAGTATGTCTTTGGGTTGAAGACGGCAACAAACTACATTAGGAGTATCCGCAACGTCGCCAGGTGGCATTGAATCTTTTAGTAAGCAGAATCCGCCATGTTTTGGCTTGGTAAATGATGGTACGCAGAGGAGCATATAGTTTTGTTCTGCGCTTAAATCAATCGGAATATTGACGTATGTATAGATTTTGTTGTAAACTGAACGATACATTTCTTTTCTAAGAACATTCGAAAGCTATTAAGGGGAATATAGTGATAAAACGCTTGTTCGTACTGGCATTGAAACTTTCGCAAAAATATCCAAGAAAAGTGATCAAACTGAAAGAAAGTGTCCGGAATCGGCTATTGCGGCGCAAACACTTCCATCTTAGGTTCTCATCTCCAGACTCCGTATTTGACTGTTTAGTTGTTTCGGCAAAAGCTTTTTAACTTAAACGTCAGAAGATTCACGTGTTTGAAACGGTTATCCTTAGCTGCTTCTGATACGCTACAAGTTCCTCACAACAGTCGTAGCTGAACGTCTATCTATGACAAATGAAGGCGATCCAAGAGGATCTATCTTGGTAGACTAGTCTCACCTTCTTGCTGTATGCTAAGACAGAGGCATGTAAGACGTTGTTTTCACTTCAATAGCCTACTGAAATTCCCTTGCAATTCCATTTTAGCACATCTCTCGGATATTTTAGGTGAAATTTTCAACTGCAGCATTAACAAGCTTTGTACCAAACAACTCGTCTTTTACAGCGCTTTCGGAAGTCGTGAAATGGCAGCGTAATTCATTTAAAAGATTATATTTCATTTACACAAAATTTGAAAAGACTGAACATAAAACAATGTCACGTGTCCCTCGGTTTACTTTGTACGATAACCGAAAACTGGGATATAAAATTGTGAATTGGTTTCGAAGTAAATGGGACGTTGAATCTTACAACTAAACCTAAGTGTCAGATAATTTTACATGAGGTAGTATTAGGCAAAACGTGAAGAAAAGTTCTAATAATGACATTGTGAGGTATCGATTGAACTGTCTAGCTTACCCCTGAGATGCTTGTAGAAAGACGGGAAGCTACCAATAAGATCACGCGAATTTAAAAATAAAATAAAAAATGCGGACAATGTTGTGCAACGGGTAACGTCTTATTAAGCGAAAAGCACTAGGGGTGGCCCAATTAAACACGATAGAATGAATATTGCATCTCACACAGACAATTAATAAATCCATTAAACTACGAAAGGAAAGTAATGTTCACGTATAACAATTTTGTTTGTTGCTAAAAGACATAAAAATGATTTACCCACTGAATAAACAATACAAAAATTTAACAGGTGAACAGGGGATTCAAAATACGAACTATAGCCATGGAAAAGGTGGCTGAATACATAAAAGAACTATATAAAAGTATGTCATGAATACAGCTAATGACTGAAGAAAAGGTTAGTGAATTAAAGAAAGGAAAACCATGAACGAACACCTATATTTTTGCCTAAGCGCATGATGGGTTCTACTTACTGGCTGCAGAAATTAAAGCTTCAAAATGAAACCTGATGCAAATTAATAATTTCATGTTCGCTTCGTCTCTGTGGCTACAACACTGGACCATACTTACCACACATAGGCTGTGCAAGTGTAGAAGACGGCTGCAGTAGTGACTAAAAATTCAGAGCTCAGCTTGGCCACTGTATTCCGGTAAGAGTTGGAAACATCTCGCTTTTCAGCTCTAAGACCTAGCATATTGCCTCAGGCCCTGGAACAAGTGTCATCTGTGGCGCCCTCAAAGCAAGTGTGTTTTAATCTTCCTCTATAAAATTTAGCCAGCTTCGGAATCTCACCGGACAGCTGTAGCAGACCTTGTCAGTTCAAACCAATGATAATTTAATAAAAGGGTTACCAATTTCCTGCTGTTGCAGATTTTGTCATCGTTAACCAATAGGGTCTATTACTACCGTGGCACAGGGAAAAAGGCAGAAAATCTCTCCCAATAGATAACAGATTATCATTCCTGGCCAACCAAAAGACAAGAATGCGTGGGTAATCACCTGCTGTACCGAAATAATTACTACGCTACAACTCTACTAGACTTAAAAGGTGCTCTCATACTTCACTGTCTCGCGCTTTCTTCGTCTTTAAAACTCTTACTGCAGCTAAAAAGGATTTCTCTTCACTTTTCCCACAACGCAGGTTTATGATATGCTGCTTGGCCTCACTCGACGCTCTTGCTGGTTTGGAATGGCAGGATGTCCTCAGCTCTCTACTTGTACAGAGAATGGCTTTCATCAGAAAACATCTTTACGACTACTGCGTTCCCTTAAGTGAAACTGCCCCTATGCAAGCTAGCTAAAAGCTCCACGGCTGCTGAAATAACAAGAAACCCTCACTGTACCAGGAGGAAAGGAGATACAGAAATATTTTAGTAATATAACCATTGGTAGAAGTCAATACTGCTTGCAGAATTAAGGATTTGACTTGAATGACTATGGGAACTGCATACTAAATTATAAAACTGGTGACGTGACAGTTTGGGAATAAACTGCCACAAAACAATATATTAGGAAACAAAGATATATTGAGGTGTGGGGCAATCTGTTCTTTCATTTTCTTCTGTCATTTAGAAATACACACTATAGGCCGCGCTGCATGTGGTTACCACCCATCCTGACACATCTTTCAGCCGTTCGTTGCAGTGAATGACCCACCTTTGAAATACACCTGGCTTCATTCAGGTTGGGTTATATACATTGGCCAATGTCTGTTCACTGTCGCCTTTAAATGATATGCGAGGCAGACACCCAAAGGGTTCACGCCAGAAAACAGCGAGGCTATTCTAGGAGACCTCCATGACCAATCTATCGCCAATGAAATGATGCGATGAGGTGCTGTCACATGGTGTGTAAAAAATGGGATTATGCCATAAAGAGCGTAAACCATAGTCGTTGTCTTTCTGGAACGGTAACTTTTTGCACAGGGCAGACGTTTATGGTCTAAGGATTGTAAACCCTGTATACGCTTTTGACTATAGATATTTGGTCTCTTCTATGGAAGAATACTAGCAGGGGAAATCTCTTATCCTGATGAAATCTTTCCAAAGTGTTAGAAAAAAATACAGAGAGAAAAAGAAAAATTAAAGAGAAAGAAAACCACAGAAATTCATTGCTGTAGCAGGAGGAGGAGATTACTGTTTAACGTCCCGTCGACAACGAGGTCATTAGGTCATTAGAGACGGAGCATAAGCTCGGATTAGGGAAGGAAATCGGCCGTGCCCTTTCTAAGGAACCATCCCGGCATTTGCCTGAAGCGATTTAGGGAAATCACGGAAAACCTAAATCAGGATGGCCGGACCCGGGATTGAACCGTCGTCCTCCCGAATGCGAGTCCAGTGTGCTAACCACTGCGCCACCTCGCTCGGTATATTGCTGTAGCACCAGAGATCACGGCGAGATTAGATTAACTTCCACAGTTGGGTATTTCTGTGCACTGTACTGCCAGATTGTGGTTACAGTACAGTGCGGTGACGATGTATCGTAAGCAACATTCTTTCTGCTGATGTTAATTTAATTTTTAGTTTATAGTATAATATGTATAGCACAATACTTTTAATGTACACTTATACTGTTTATTTTGTTTTCTTTGATTGTTTTATATATGAGAGGAAGCAGACACAAGGACAACTAGAATTTCAGACGAGAGTGTTGCTTTTGAATGATCGGACAACATTACTGCACAACCGACAATCACAACACGGAAGAATAAACTGCCGTCATTGTCAGTGTTTCCTGTGCTCACGTCATACTTTGTTGAAAGAGGAAAACAATGTCTTGTAATAATTTTCAGTTTAGTTACTCTTTATATTCACCCACGATAACCTGAATTCACGTAACGTTATGTATTTGATATCTGGTAAACTGTTATATGTATTCATTGAAGATAATAAATTAGTCTCAACAGGTTTCTGATTTACAACGGACATACTTGTGTTGTGAGTTTTTTTTTAAAAAGTGTACCTGTTTTGAGAGAAAGTGGCTTTATTTTAGCGCTATCAAGAATATTTGTAAAATACTACACTGAAAATTACTTGAGACGGAAAATTATGAAGCATTATATCTCTGACCGTTGTCAAATACGAAAACTGAATTTTTATGTAGGAGTTGATCTACTGTTGGAGGAAAAACAGTCTGAAGTGAAATAGCAGGGTAGGAACAGTGAAAACCATCCTGATTCACAAATACTTTGAAGAGATTACGTAATATACAAAATTAATTTCGAACTCAGTCAAAGATGTAACTGCGGAAGTTTACGCTCTTTAATGTCAGAGATTCCTTAAAATGTTTAGTAAACTAATGCTTACTATTGCTTCTTGTTCTTAATTCCTGTTGTGTGCATGCAACAATTGTTTAAAGTAGAAAATGTAGCAGTGATTTCGTGAACAATACAACGCCAGGAAAACACTTTCAAACGTTTTTCTGGTCTTAAATGCTTGTCTAATAGAAGAATATGAGGTGATTCGTCTCGTTAATATAATTTCCTTTGTGTTATACTTTTCAAGTAACCAACAAGTTAAGTAGAATGAGATTTTCACTCTGCAGCGGAGTGTGCTCTGATACGAAACTTCCTGGCAGATCAAACCTGTGTGCCGGACCGAGAAGGCAAAGGTCTCGAGTTCGAGTCTCAGTCTGATACACTTATTTAATCTGCCAGGAAGTTTCAGCAAGTTCAGTATATGTTACGAAAAGGCTGTTCCCATTATCCACCATTTTCCTTAATCAGGACGACCGAAACTGATGTTCGATGAAGTTTTTGAGTCTTTTCTTCTCGGTGTTCACCTCGAGAGTTTTTCGAGTTGGTATGATAGTAAATAGGTACCGTAACAGGCACTTCCTGCCTAATATCTGAAGAGAAGATGATGATGAAGATGATAGTAAATCTAAAGTCAATTGTCAAATATAAAAGGACTGCACTAAAAATGAGCAGCACAACCAAAATTCACATAAATAAAAGAAAATACTGTTTGAACGAATCCACTTACGAATGGAATGTCTTTTACACTTTAGGCTGTAGTCACCATGATTAGTATATGCATCAATGACGCAAGCCGGTATTTTTTATCAATACACTTCCACCAGAAGAAAATGCCACTAGAAGAAAATGGCACCTCCTCATTATGATATCGGACATCTTAGCTTGGGCAGTCTGGTAAAACAGGACAGGCAGCGAGTTATGGCGGAGCTAACATCAGTCTTTAATTTTGGGCAGAGTAAAAGTATATCTGAACACATAGTACACTGAACACTCCTAAAATGGGTCTCCGCAGCCGACGACCAAAGAATTTGTCAACGTAAACATCACGACGTCGGCGACTATAACTGAAATAGGGAAGTGATCATCGACACTGGACGTTGCAGCAGTGGCAGAGCGTTTCATCGTGTTACGAATCCCAAAAACTTATTCATCACTCGGATTGGAGGGCGCGAATCCGTAGCCTTCTAGGGGAACAGCTCCTTGACACCTGTACTGCGGGACGGAGGCAAGCCGGCGGCAGCTCCTGTATTCTGTGATGAATATTAACGTGAGCATTCTTGGGTCCAGCGGAGGTCGTGCAAGGCACCATGTCGACCAAGAAGTATCATACACTGCTTGCAGACCACGTGTACCCTTTCATGACGATCGTATTTCCCGACGGCGGTGGTATTTTTCAACGAGATGATGCGCCACGTTACAAGCCCAGGAATAGGATGGAATGGTTCGAGGACCACAATGGCGAGTTCCTATTGATTTGCTGGTCCCCGGCTGGCCATATATGATCCAGATAAACACATCTGGGATGTGGCTGAATATGGGTCAGAGCTCATCACCCCTCTCGCCTGAGTTAAGAATTAGGTGATTTTTTTTGTACAGATGTAGTGCGAACTCCCTCCAGCGACCTTGCGTGGCCTTATTACTTCCGGATATACTGGCTATTAGGTAATGTTATTGCTGATCAATGTATCACAAATTGAAGAGTTCGTGAAGCTTATCTTTCACAAAGACAACTTGGATCTACGAAAGTAAATTCAGATATACACACATTAAGAAAAGTTTTTCATCGACCCGGTCCCCAGAACTTCTGAAGATAGACGTCGACTGTGGATATTGTATCACAGACACAGTCCCTTTGACTGTTCAGATATGTCACTAAACCTGCCCAAAGATGAAAACAACCATGCATGAGCAGCGCCTATTAGACGGAGGGGGCTCGACAGCCGTTCAGTTCCAGTCATTCCGCCAGGGAGGAGGTACACGCCTCGTGTTGTCTGTAGTTCAACCATGCTTCGACAGTCAATACCGCGGTTCGATCGCGTCCACATTGTTACTTTGTGCCAGGAAGGGCTCTCAACAAGGGAAGTGCGGGCGTATGACTGAACCAAAGCGATGTTGTTCGCACATGGAGGAGACACAGAGAGACAGGAACTGTCGATGACATGCCTTGGTCAGACCGCCCGAGGGCCACTACTGCAGTGGATGACCGATATCTACGAATTATGGCTCGGAGGAACCCTGACAGCAACGCCACCATGTTGATTAATGCTTTCCGTGCAGCCACAGGATGTCGTGTTACGACTCAAACTGTGCACAATATGCAGCATGACGCTCAACTTCACTCCTGACGTCTATGGCGAGGTCCATCTTTCCAACCACGACACCGTGCAGCGCGCTACAGATGGGCCCAACAACCTACGGAATTGGCCTCTCAGGATTGGCGACACGTTCTCTTCACCCATGAATGTCGCATATGCCTTCGACCAGACAGTTGTCGGAGACGACTTTGGAGGCAACCCAGTCAGGCTGAATGTCTTAGACACACTGTCCAGCGAGTACAGCAAGGTGGAGGTTCCCTGCTGTTTTGGGGTGGCATGATGGGACGACGTAAGCCGCTGGTGGTCCTGGAAGGCACTGTAGCGGCTGTACGATATGTGAATGCCATCCTCTGACCGATAGTGCAACCATACCGGCAGCATATTGGCGAGCCATTTGTCTTCATGGACGACAATTCGCGCCCCCATCATGCACATCTTGTGAATGACTTCCTTCAGGATAACCACATCGCTCGACTAGAGTGGCCAGCATGTTCCCCAGACATTAACACTATCGAACATGCCTGGGATAGACTGAAAAGGCCGGCCGTTGTGGCCGAGCGGTTCTAGGCGATTCAGTCCGGAACCACACGGCTGCTACGGTCACAGGTTCGAATCCTGCATGGATGTGTGTGATGTCCTTAGGTTAGTTAGGTTTAAGTAGTTCTAACTCTAGGAGAATGATGACCTCAGATATTAAGTCCCATAGTTCTCTGAGCCATTTGAACCATTTTTTAAGATTGTGAAGAGCTGTTTATGGGCGACGTGACCCACCAACCACTGGATCTACTCCGAATCACCGTTGAGTAGTGTGACAATCTGGACCATCCGTGCCTTGATGAACTTGTGGATAGTATGCCATGACAATACAGGCATGCATCAATGCAAGGGGACGTGCTATTGGGTATTAGAGGTATCGGCATCCACAGCAGTGTGGACGACCACCTCTGAAGGTCTCGCTGTATGGTGGTACATCATGCAATGTGTGGTTTTGATGAGCAATAAAAAGGGCGGATATGATGTTTATGTTGAATCCTATTCCAAATTTCTGTACAGATTCCGGATCTCTTGGAAGCAAAGTGATGCAATTTTTTTATGTGTGTATGAAAAATATTTCATTCACGCTGCAAGAGAACACTTTTCAGCGTACATTTGTCTCGTGATCGTTGGAAGTCAGCGTGGGTTCGTCTCCAAAGAAAAAACAGTCCATTCCTCACTGCACAGATGAAATGTAATTTGACACTACATAGAAAAAGGAGAATATCGGAGTTAATTTTTTGTTTTTTAGTTTTTCGTGATGTAATCGAATGTTTATACACTGAAGAGACAAAGACGCTGATACATCTAACTAATACCGTGCAGAGCCCTCGCGAGCACGTAAAAGTGCTGCAACACGACGTCACACGGACTCAACTAATATCTGAAGTAATACTGGAGGGAACTGACTCCATGAATCCTCTTCTGAACAGGACGTTGCAAGGCATCGCAGATATGCTCAATAATGTTCACGTGTCCGGAGTTTGGTGGCTCGAGGAAGTGTTTATACTCAGAAGTTTTCCTGGAGTCACGCTGTAACAATTCTGGACATGTGGGGTGTGGCATTGCCCTGCTGGAATTGACCAAGTCCGTCGTAATGCACAATGGGAATGAATGGATGCAGGTGATTAGACGGGATGCATGTAACCATTCAGAGTCGTATCCAGACGTATCAGGGGTCCCATATCACTCCAACTGCACACGCCCCACACAATTACAGAGCCTCCACCAGCTTGATAGTCCCCTGCTGACATGCAGGATCCATGGATTCATGACGTTATCTCCATACTCGTTCAAGTCCATCCGCTCGATACAATTTGAAACGATACTCGTCCGACCAGGTAACATGTTTCCAGTCATCAACAGTCCAATATAGGTGTTGACGGGCCCGGGGAGGCGTAAAGTTTTGTGTCGTCCAGTCATCAGGCATATACGAGTGGGCCTTCAGCTCCGAAAATCCATATCGATGATGTTTCATTGAATGATTCGGACGCTCATGCTTGTTCATGGACCTGCATTGAAATCTGAATCAATTTGTGTAAGGGTTGCACTTCTGTCAGTTTGAACGATTCTCTTCAGTCGTCTTTGGGCCCTTTCTTGCAGGATCTTTTTCTGGTTGCAGCGATGTCAGAGATTTGATGTTTTATCGGATTACTGATATTCACGGTGCACTCGTGAAATGGTCGCACGGGAGAATCCCCACTTCATCGCTACATAAGAGATGCTTTGTCCCATCGCTCGTGCGCCGACTAGAACACAACGTTGAAACACACTTAAATCTTGGTAACCTCCCAGTGTAGCAGCAGTAACCGGTCTAACACCTGCACCAGACCCTTGTTATCTTATATTGGCGTTGCCGACCGCAGCGCCGTATTATGACTGTTTATATATCTCCGTTATTGAATTTGCTTGCCTATACCCTTTTCTTTGGCGCTTCAGTGTAATATACGCTGGAGACGGAGAAAGATGCTGCGGAACAGACGATGCATTGTCATCTGACCTTTGAAAGGACATGGCCAACTTCCTTCCCCATCCTTCCCTAAACCGTTGAGACCGATGACCTCGCTGCTTGGTCTCCTCTCCCAAAACAATCCAACCCGTTGTTATCTGTTTGGAATAACGATAACTTGATAGAGATACCGTGGGCTGCCGAAGAGATTGACATCTGAGTGAGAAACTTAAACTGACCAGAGAGATTTAAATGTCAAGCGGCATCGAGGTAATTTTGAAGATATAATTATTCATTTTTAGTTGAACAAGAGGATTACATTAAATTTTCTGTTTTTCTAGGTGGAGAAAAATTTGTTCTGCAGTCTTATGGAATAATGATAGAAAGATCTGTTCACTGAAGTTATTTCGTAGCAAATGAAATGTTAAAAAGAAGTTTGTTGGAATTTGTAAAGATAGAAAGATATTTGTAACTGGTTATTGTCCCATATTAGATTTAAATACAGTTGTAATTTATTTGTAGTACTTCTATTCTTTTGTCTCGATCGTAGCCGGCTGTTTTTCGGTAAAGATTCCAATTATAGTTTTAGCAACTAATGTTTTTAGAGTATTGCTCTGGTGTAAGTAAGTTACTGCAAATCTGACCGCGTTGCACATATTTAGGAACCGACCATGTTTGTCACAATGCAGGTTCGCTTGGCATCTTCTCACTAGCGAGTAAAACATAAATACATTTCACGAGTGGTGACCGCGGAGTTGAGCTGAATCGTGACACTGCAAATTTATCAAGGGTAATCCTGAATTTTCTGAAGAAGAGAAATTTGTTAACATCCAGTATTGATTTAAGTGTCAGGAAGTCATTTCTGAAAGTATTCCTATGGAGTGTAGCCATGTATGGAAGTGAAACATGGACGATAAATAGTTTGGACAAGAAGAGAATAGAAGCTTTCGAAATGTGGTGCTACAGAAGAATGCTGAAGATTAGATGGGTAGATCACATAACTAATGAGGAAGTGTTGAATAGGATTGGGGAGAAGAGAAGTTTGTGGCACAACTTGACCAGAAGAAGGGATCGGTTGGTAGGACATGTTCTGAGGCATCAAGGGATCACCAATTTAGTATTGGAGGGCAGCGTGGAGGGTAAAAATCGTAGAGGGAGACCAAGAGATGAATACACTAAGCAGATTCAGAAGGATGTAGGTTGCAGTAGGTACTGGGAGATGAAAAAGCTTGCACAGAAAAGAGTAGCATGGAGAGCTGCATCAAACCAGTCTCAGGACTGAAGACCACAACAACAACAACAACAACAATCCTGAATTCCCAGCATGTGACGTGGGATTTTCGAGAATCTTCTTTACTGAGCTACAAAGCCTCCATTAAGTTTTCGAACTAAAAAAAAAAAATATTTATCGTAAAACACAGCCTTTATCTTCACTGCTCATTACCTTACAAACAACAAACTCGCTTTATTTACTTTCGGATCCAGTCCACCGAATTGTGAAATACTTACTATACTACTGGCCATTAAAATCGCTACACCACGGAGATGACGTTCTACAGACGCGAAATTTAACCGACAGGAAGAAGATGCTGTGGTGTGCAAATGATTAGCTTTTCAGAGCATTCACACAAGGTTGGCGCCGGTGGCGACACCTACAACGTGCTGACATGAGGAAAGTTTCCTACCGATTTCTCATACACAAACAGCAGTTGCCCTTCGTTGCCTGGTGAAACGTCGTTGTGATGCCTCGAGGAAGGAGGAGAAATGCGTAGCATCACGTTTCCGACTTTGATAAAGGTCGGATTGTAGCCGTCGCGATTGCGGTTTAACGCATCGCGACTTTTCTGCTCGCATTGGTCGAGATCCAATGACTGTTAGCAGAATATGGAACCGGTGGGTTCAGAAGGGTAATTTGGAACGCAGTGCTGGATCTCAACGGCCTCGTATCACTAGCAGTCGAGATGACAGGCATCTTATCCACATGGCTGTAACCGATCGTGCAGCCACGTCTCTATCCCTGAGTCAACAGATGGGGACGTTTGCAAGACAACAACCATCTGCACGAACAGTTCGATGACGTTTGGAGCAGCATGGACTATCAGCTCGGAGACGGTGGCTGCGGTTACCCTTGACGCTGCATCACAGACAGGAGCGCCTGCGATTGTGTACTCAACGACGAACCTGGGTGCACAAATGGCAAAACGTCATTTTTTCGGATGAATCCAGGTTCTGTTTACAGCATCATTATGGTCGCATCCGCTTCTGGCGACATCGCGGTGAACACACATTGGAAGCGTGTATTCGACATCGCCATACTGGCGTATTACCCGGCGTTGTGGTAGGGGGTGCCATTGGTTACACGCCTCGGTCACCTCTTGTTCGCATTGACGGCACTTTACATGTGTTACGACCCGTGGGTCTACCCGTGGTCATTAGATCACTGCGAAACCCTACATTTCAGCAGGATAATGCACGACCGCATGTTGCAGGTCTTGTACAGGCCTTTCTGGATACAGAAAATGTTCGACTGCTGCCCTGGCCAGCACATTCTCCAGATCTCTCACCAATTGAAAACGTCTGGTCAATGGTGGCAGAGCAACTGGCTCTTCACAATACGCCAATCACTACTCTTGATGCACTGTGGTATCGTGTTGAAGCTGCATGGGCAGCTGTACCTGTACACGCCATCCAATCTGTTTCTGACTCAATGCCCAGGCGTATCAAGGCCGTTACTACGGCCAGAGGTGGTTGTTCTGGGTACTGATTTCTCAGGATCTATGCACCCAAATAGCGTGAAAATGTAATCACGTGTCAGATCTAGTAAAATATATTTGTCCAATGAATACCCGTTTATCATCTGCATTTCTTCTTGGTGTAGCAATTTTAATGGCCGGAAGTGTATATACAATACTTCGCTCATCTTGCGGATGAAGTCGGATACTCGCAGCTTCTTAATCGAGAATCTACGAAGTTATATAACCAACGAATACAGAGCATAGTAATCCAAGTTTGCTTAATTCCCAGATGCGCGCAGACACCCACCCACGATGATTAGTCTGTTTTCACTAGAAAGTCGCTCGTGTAAGAAGGGCTTAAGATGTGTGAACGAGAATAGGTAGGAGAGAAAGGTGTCGAGAACGCAGACGTGCCCCTGTGTTCCTAGAAATGGCAGTACTGCTCGATGCAAGCAGTTCGGGAAAGCCTATCAGGCATTCATGGAGCGGCTACGGCCTGCAGTCGTGTGTGGCGGCGCGCCGGCAGTATCGGATAGGCTCGGAGGCATGCTTCGAAATCATTCGCGGCGATCTCTTGTTACGATCTCTGGGGCGTAGGACGAGGCGGGAATCCGAAATAATGCTTCAGTGGGGCGACTAACTACAGCGGCAAGAAATAATGCGCATTGTGACCGAAGGCACACTGAAAAACGTTAATGTATTGTTTCCGCATTTATGTTGCAAGGAGTATGTCTCATCGATTAACTGTCCATTGTGTTGTTGCAGCTTTTAGTGAATGGCGCTGTAACAAATATTGGGTCTCGTTTCCAGTATTTTCAATACGATCACCTGGAAGCATTAATCTACAGATCTAAAGGGCTAATGACCCACGGATCCAATTACATTTTGCTTATCTAACGGCCTCCAGTCGCAAAAAAAAAAAATAAAAAAAAAATAAAAAAAAATAAAAAATAAAAAAAAAATAAAAAAAATTGATTTTCAGTATTGCACATCATTTTGGTCAAATTTCAAAATTTAAAATGCTGTTATAATCTACTCAATCAGAGGTATAATGTTACGTTAAAGATGTAACACATTACTTCAATTATGAAAGTTAGATATGGGTTTCCTATGCACATTATATGTGGACGATCTGTCGATTTAATGTTAGATACACATTTTGCCTCACACAGATCGATTGCAGATTACATTCATCCAGTATATGAGAATGACAGCATTTAGCCACTTCTAAGGAACTTTACACATTATTTTAAACCTGACTAATTCTTCTCGGGTTATCAGCCGAGTGGTGACGTCGTCTTGTCGCAACGTTTCAATGAGTTTCGTACCCATCATCTTCTGATTTCGCCAGAAGACGACGCCTCCACTCGGCTGCTAACCCGAGAAGATTTCATCACTGGAATACGTCGTGAAAGACTGAAATCGCAAATTTTAAACCTTTTAGAAACTTTTTGTCGATGACACCTCCAGCAAAATAATGAAAGGAAAAAATGTATCCGCTATTTCATTTTCGTCGTCTATGTAATAAAATTTCATCATGAGGCATGAGGTTTTAATTTAATACTTCCTTACTACTAATTCTATTCGCTACACATTTTGCAGACAGTATGCACATACGCCACTGAAGTCATCTACAAAATTATATCATTGTACAACACAAAGTTTAGGATAAAAACTAGCCGTTAAGAACAACATAAATATTTCGCATTATTGGCTCTAGTACAGTAACTAGACGTTTGATGCTGTTTTAAACATGAAAGTGCGATTCATTAAAGAATCGGGGCTGAGCGGTTACTGATTTAATCTAATTTCTCATGTGCGGACGTGAGTAATCAAGACACTGGTGGCATAATAGGAAATATCTTGAGTAACAAAACTTATGTATTATTATACAGCCCGATGCAATTCGTCCTCTGTGATATCACTGATGTAACAAACGTGCTAACTGCTGCTGTAGTAGAGATAATTTGAAAACAGTGAAACACATACTAGAAAACTTTTGTGAGTTACAATCAATACGATCACATAATTATTTTCTGCTAGTGAAAGGTGTTCCAACATGTACATAAATAAACAAGTTCTAACTATCCTTATATTAATCGTCTGACAAAACGTTCGTATAATACGAAATCTTCGGAATGAAAAATGCTACAAATGTTACCAAATCGTTTCTGGTTTACATTTTACTATCTTTTTTTACAATAGCTGAAGTACTTCGTTGATTTGCATGAAAGTTCTGTGATGAATTAAAGAAAATTTCTGGGATAATTTTCTTGATATTACCGTTGGAATTAAGATATATACTCTTATACATGCATGACAAAACCTTGACGAAGCTAGATTGCAATCTGAGGCATTATCTTATGAGACGTCATTACTTTTAGGCAATGTCCCAGAAAGTCTTTTGTCTTCATCTTCTTTACTGCTCCGTATTCATTTTCTTCAGCTTATCAGTGGTCGTGAAAGGAGTAGTTATTTTTTTAAAGTATTTGCTTTTGTAAAGTAACACTGAATATATGAAGTGGACCTTCCTATCTTTCATCAGTTATCACCCGCTTCTAAAGATTTTAAATGCTCTAGCTTTGTTTAATACGAGCCCTTTCGCTACATTCACTTGTTTACCAAATTTTTTACACTCCTCTGTTCAAGAAGTAGGGGAACTGGTGAAGTGAAGGCACATCATTTGTTCCGGGGTACCGACCGAGCAATGTGTGAATGACTGCATAAAAAATTTGATGGGAGAAATATCTCATAAAGACGAGCTGGAAATTTCTTTTTTGTGGTTTCGGTATGGACCATAAATTTTTATACTCCGCGCCATTCGGGAATGACGTTCGTTTAATACTCGTTGCTACTATGTCCTATGTGAGCTCAGTCTGCTGATTTATAGCGCCGTTAAACACACTGTAGAGAAATAGTTGCAAGGAGTCTTCCCTGCACGCCAAACACGGTCTGCAGTATATATTTACTCGAAAATTAGTAGATGAACAATATTTATTGATAACGGGAGTGTAAACTGCATTCAGTATTTGGTAATGTTACTGAATTCCTGCGTTTCTTGTTCACATTTCTATACGTTTCTGGCTGTCATTTCATTTATCTTCGAAGAAATTGACAGTGGTAACTGTTACTAAAGTAACTTAATTGGAGAATTTAAGGAGTCTTTCTCGGTGGTCATTCTTATTACTGAGAGCACCCGTAATACTCTGTATTGCGTTCTCTAGTATAGCGTTCCAGTCTCACATGATTATTAGATTTACATCTCCCTTTACGTACTCTTCAACGTCAATAAAATTCATCAACAGCCGTGTAACTTAAGATATTATATTATTTTATTAAGATGGCTACAACTTTCAGCATTTCATTATGCCATCTTCAGGCCCCATACGCATCGTACAAATAAATCAGCATGTAGAAGACATGATAGCAATAGCGTAACGATTGAATTCGCGATATACAGAGACTTATGGCGCTATGCTTTCTGTAAAGTAGTATTTTCTTCGAATTCTATCCATTCAAAGAGATGTATCTGTCACGTGTCACATTTTGAGTCTCCCCTGCACTGAACACTGTCCAAAATTGTCAAGATTACAATCAGAAACCGTACTCGCTCACAGAAATGTCCTATAAGGCGCTTTCCAAATAAAAATATTTCCAAATTCGTATTAGACATTCTACGAAAAAATTAAGTTCAGTTAAGGAGATTGTACGAGTGTATTCGAGAGAGTGTATGCAGGTCAACGAATGTGTCACTGAGTATGTAAAATCTCTGTTGGTCCATCGGAGTATAAAGGAGACATCAGCTGGTTACGTAAATGTCAGTGTCAGTAAAATTCATCAACAGCAGTGTAACTTAAGAAATTATTTTATTTTATTGTGATAGCTACCAGTTTCGGAATTTCATTATGCCATCTTCAGGCCCCATACGCATCTATCCAAATAAATGAAAATGTATATTAGGTCAGAATCTGGGAAACTCTTGCTGCTTTTGTACTGCATGTAACTAAGAAGGACTGCATCAGCAAACTTGGTTGGTTAGTTGTTGATTTGAGGGAGCTGACCAAACAGCAATGTCATCAGTTCCATCGGATTAGGGAAGGATGGGGAAGGAAGTCAGATGCATCCTTTCAAAGAATCAAAGAAACCATCTCGGCATTTGGCTGAAGCGATTTAAAGAAATTACGGTAAACCTAAATCAGGAGGGTCGGATGCAGCTTTTGAAATATATATATATATATATATATATATATATATATATATATATGTATATGTATATATATATCAGGAGGGTCGGATGCAGCTTTTGAACTATATATATATATATATATATATATATATATATATATATATGTGTGTGTGTGTGTGTGTGTGTGTGTGTGTGTGTGTGTGTGGCTCCTTTGAAAGGATGCGGCAAGAGTTTCCCAGATTCAGACCTAATCTACAACACACCATTTACTATTCGATTTGTCTTAATTGGTTAATTATGTAAATGACTATTATTAAAACTCTATAGGATCACCATGCCGGTGTGACGTATAATAAATAAAACAATAAAAGAAATTCTAAATCAGAAACAGAAAGACCCTCATTCTTTAAGACAGTCATACGCATTTATAATTTTAGTTAATTTCTAGTCACATTGTGAAACCAGATGTAGACACGCTTTGGTAATTTGTTGATATCTTATTTAATATTGTGCTGTTTTTCCAATGACCACAACAGTTTTAAGCGTTATAATGTTTTATTTGTTTGTGGTATGAATAGTAATCATTATTTAAATTCACTACGTAGAATCAGTAATGTGAGATGTCACTAAAAGTATTTGAGGTTGAGATATAGGACGTGAAGGTTCTCTTGGTTAATCGGTGATTGTGCATTGGTCGGCCGTTGTTGACGAGTGTGTCGAGAAAGCTTTGCAGCAAGTTTATACGTAATTGAAGTATGGAGGGTAAGACCAGAGTCGATCACTGGACGTTTGGTGGTTTGTAGACTGCAACAACACTTAAGACACTCACTGGAGAGTGATCACTTCACTGCCAAGAAGGGAATGAGTTGCCATCATTCCCTTAATACCAGGGAGGCTATTTCTCACATATATGACAAACTCTTGCACTGCTGATGGCAGGTATTCTGTCATTTCGTATCCTACAACCTTACCCTTTGCTATATTATTTTCATTTAGATGGGATTCTTGAGGAGCTGTGATATCGTTGGTATGATCAATAGCCATTTTGCTCATGTATTCACTCTTTTCTGTTGATAGTACTGGTACATTTATTTGCAAAAGATGGATAGATGGTACAAAATTCTTGGTCACATTTGTTTGGCTCTGAGAAGATCCTACGTTGTAGATCGTTTCCTTGTGCTGTTTATGCTATTGTCTTGAATAGCAATGAGAAATCTTTGATCAGGCGCTGTAGCCATTTCGCCGTCCTTAATATAAATATATATATCAGATCGCTCCAGTGGTTTAGTAGTTGTTAATTTTATAATCCATTGTCATTAAAGACAATAGTAACATTTATCTCAGAATCATTATTGAAATTTCAGTGAGTATCACGTTTGTAGGGTGCGTTACGTAGTGTATTTGAAAATATAATATTCACCTTTCATTTTGTCCATCTGAGCTGCCACTGAGTCATGTTCACCCATCAGTCAAGTGCGCACGCTCGGGCCTCGGGACAATCCTCATGTTTGGTGTCCAGCCACCACCCTAGATCCATTACCACGTCAGCTGACCTCCACTAGGTCCCAAAGCACTCTCCACTGATCCTTGTTCTGCGTGCCAGCTTTTCGCAGTGTCACATTCTACTGTATTGTTTCAGTTCTTTCCATTGAGTTTCTCTTTATTACTGTAAGTTTTAAAAGACACAGAACCTGTGAATTTCGTGTTTCTGTATGTGAGCCGTGTATCGACTCGTGCTACACCTTGTGTTTAAATTGCATTGGTTTTCCTTTTCTTCTCCTGATATGTTTGTCTTATATGTCGTCTGTCATTAAGTGGCTGCTTGGTTGTCTTTTCCATCTGCTATCGATATCTGCGTTTTTGCTTCCGGGAAACTGCTATGGTGGAAGTGAGATCTTTGACCGGTGGTAACTTCGTATGGTGGCGTGGAAGTAGGGTGGTGCGCTCAGAGAGTCTGGTGGACATGAGAGGGTGTGTGGCTCGCCAGCGCGGACCAGGCGTGGTCGGTTGTACCGAGTCGCCACGTGATGTATGTCGGTTGTGTGTAACGAGCGGGTGGAGTTGACGGAAGAGCTCCCCGCGGGTTGGTTGTATACAGAATCGCCCCACGAGTAGTTGTTGTTCATTTCACCTTGGTGGGACGTTAACAAGCTTCTTTAAGTCCTCCGTTTCAACACTGAAGTTTAAAAAGGAGACACCGAACATGAAGGAGTGGTCACTATCCGTCAACGTAGCAGAGAAGACGTGAACTCCGGTGACAGAGCGTGTTGTCGCGTGACCGTGGCGTATTGGGTACACTGGCTACGCGTGCGCGGTCGGATGTGTGGATCCTTGTCATCGGAGGTCGTGTACTGCCTGTTCGAGCATAATTGCAAGTTAAGTTAGTGGAAGGTTTAATCATTAAGTAATAAGTTTGCGTAACCAGTGTCTCTGCTGCTTTGTGGCCTCCAGCGACCGGGTTTCCTGTCCCCGGCACCGGTGTAATTGAAGACAGTGATCTTTCCTCCTCCTCTCGTTACTGCCCGATGGGAGGTGTAGTTTCGGCAGTTTAATTGTTTCGCTATTCTGTCGTGTGTTATGAGTAAATACATGCTTCTTGTTGGTTGATCATGTGGTCCCTCACTCAGGACTGTGTGGTGTAATGTTTACTTGCACGAGGTTAGCTTTAATTCTGTCAGCAAGTTAAACCAGCCTGAGAGTGGCAATTGTGTTTACGGGCGTATTTAAATTGGTCAGTATTCTGCCTAGCCTGAGCATCCCTGAGTGGGTGATTTGTGGCCGCCTTACACTGGTCCGTCATATCTGTTATGTTCTAATGATATTCCAGGACACTTTTGTTTAAAAACTTTTTAAAATTCCTCCATTTCTTTATTGCCATTAATCGTGTGTTTGCTGAGACCTTTGATTTTTTTTAATGGCGGTGTTGGTAGTTTCACTACCTCATCGTACATTATAAACAAAGTTCTGTATTTACTTTAGTAGCCTGTTTAGTAATGTTCTTTAAATTTTTTAAACTGTTATATTGCTATAAATTACTTGATTGCCATTAGCGGCGTGTTTAAAAGGCTGTTTATTTCCGTACTGCTAGTTTCTGTAATATATGCATAAAACATCTTGTGGTGTGGCTTGTAGTAACCGTAACCACTGTATGTGTCAGTATGTGTGCTGTGTATCCATGGATATTTTTAAGTTACTACGATGTGTTTTAATTAATGTTGAAATTTTCTTATTTCTGATAGTTTATTCACACACGTCCCATAACGTCCTACTATGGCCACAAGAGACTATGAAGATGTACACCCAGATCAATACATCATCACCACCATCATCATTATTAAGGAAACACGAAGGAATAGCCCATATCTTCTTGAGCCTACTGAATCGTCAGTTTCCGTGGTATTCCTTGAAGGAGGAGGAGGAGATTAGTGTTTAACGTCCCGTCGACAACGAGGTCATTAGAGACGGAGCGCAAGCTCGGGTGAGGGATGGATGGGGAAGGAAATCGGCCGTGCCCTTTCAAAGGAACCATCCCGGTATTCCTTGAAGGCAAGTGTTTTTTGTTCACGTTACATTACGAGGAATTCTTCATGTACAGTACTTCAGTAACGATAGGGCAGTGGACCTACAGATCATTAAGGCATAAGTATATTTCGTATCAGCGGAAGTGCTGTGTACAAATATCCAACACTTACCTGAGGAAGAATGTTAAAACTGACGTCCGAAACAAAAAGCTGTGAGTTTGATAATAATTTAAAAAATGGCTCTTAGCACTATGGGACTTCACATCTGAGGTCATCAGTCACCTAGATTAGAACTACTTAAACCTAACTAACCAAACGACATCACACACATCCATGTCCGAGGCAGGATTCGAACCTGCGCCCGTAGCAGCAGCGCGGTTCCGGACTGAAGCGGCTACAACCGTTCGGCCACAGCGGCCGGCAATAATTATTTAATACTGTTTGTAGTAATAATTTAAAACACGAACACCGTTCGCTACAAAAATTTAAGAAAAACCTCAGCGTTGCAGTGGCCACTGAAGATGTTTTAAAATAACGTGAAATTCTTATTGCAGACGCAAAACCTATATAGGTAATGTAACTGCGACTGCGGAGGAAGAGGCCACACAACACAGAAGGCGATACGTACTTCAATGTATTTCGACATAAAGGTTATTGCCGCGCTACTTAACGAAGGCACTGTGTACACAGCTCTTGTTGTTCCATACTGCCTTTGTTGGAAGTTTATCCTTCTTAATGGATAGGTAATCTACGCACTGGAAACAATGTTTTGGGGTAATCCGTATGAATTCTCAGATACTGATCTTGTAGAGCGAGTTGCCGCAAACAGGGGGCAGTGTTGAATGGCAGTGACCACTACGAGATCTGTTCGGTACAGCTTTTAAGATAATAGCCAAGTTGTGGAGGGCTTGTTAACGACAGGCAGCGCCTACCCCTGCCATCGATTCCCACGTACAGGCGACCACCGCCGCCACCAATCTGGGTAATTACGTTTCAACAAGTCCAATTAACGCAGATGAAGGCCGAGTAGTTAGTTTTACTCCCGATAATTTGTGTGGCACATGCTTGAGGGGGGAGGGGACGAGGGAGGGAGAGGTCCTGAGTAAAATCCGTGTCAGTGGGAATGGGGGGAGGCAGGGATATTGCAGGGTTTGGGGGGGGGGGGGACTAGTCAGACTGCTAAAATATCGGGGGTAGCGTCTTGTTGTGTACCGTGTAGTGGGAGGAGTAGGAGTGGGACAGAGAGGAGAGTGGTTGGGGGAGGGGGGGGGGGGGAAGGTACTGGCAGATTTACCGCCGTCTTATTGTTGCGCTGGAAGGACAATGGCTTGGCTGGGAACGTTTCCTTCCGCGGACAGCGCGCTCGCAACTGGTTGCAAGAAACTGGCAGGCGCGTCCCGACCGCGCCGCTATTAATCATTACGACAACGACGAGGCCGTAATTAGCTGGGAACGCAGTGGAGTTGCCAAGTGAGTCGCTCTCCCCACACCGGCCAGGCCGCTTCCCGCCGCACCGGGCCGACCGCTGGTAGTAATTAAAAGCCGAGCAGGAGAGGGGGAGGGGGCCGAATTATGCCGACTGTCTGCGCAGTAAGCGGCCGACACGGGACTCAGCGGTCGCCGTCGTCACCCGACTTAATCCTCTCTGAGGCCTCACTCTCTCTCTCTGTCTGTGCGTATGAGTGTGAATGTGTGTGTGTGTGTGTGTGTGTGTGTGTGTGTGTTCGGCCGACTCAAACCAAGCTGTGTACGTGGCGTGTTTAACGAGCGATCCTATGTGCGAGTGTTACAGCTTTCTGTATTTGAGCCCCGTTAATCCCACAAATCGGTTGGTTCGACTCTAGCCTTGCTGGGACCAAACTACCTTGGAGTGTTATAATAAGAAAGAAGCAAGTAGACTGAAGAGTTCAGTAATCGTACTACTTAACGAGCGGCATCTTAATGGAACCACAGCGATCTCTTACAGGAGTTGCTAAGTTCTGTGTGTAATACTCACAACGATGAACTCAGTTAAATTTCCTGAAATATTAATTGTAATTTATTCTCACCCTTCCTCCAGTATGGCAAACGTCTCAGTGGTAGCAAACTTTTTACGACAGGTCATGAATCATTTGTTGTATTACTGCTTTCACCAGGACTGCGATACTGTCCCTTGGGGTAGTCAGAGTTGTTGGTAGAGGTGAAACGTTGAGAAGTCCTTTTTTAAAACCCCACAACAAAAACGTAACATGATACGAGATCAGATCTCGCCGGACAGAACGGAAGAGGCTTTCTTTTCCCATTTGACCTATGTATCGCAACAAAAAACGGCTGTCGCCTCGCTGCCGTAGCGTATCGTTTGTTCTCAATTTCCGCTTTCGTTATGTCGAAGGTTCTGCTCCCCGGTATACTCGTTGCACATTTTTTATCTGTAGTGCTGTCTACATTTGTCCGATTCGTAACTTTTGTTTTTGCTGTTCATGTTAGGTGATGCGTCGTTGATGGCTCCTGAAGTGTCATTCCTTTTCATCGGGCTTCTCTCTAATCGGTCTTGACATTCAGTCTAATTATGGTTAAAATAAAAGACGTATGCTTTTCCTCTCCGTATATCCATAATTGAAACGGACGACTTGGGACGTCAGCTAGTATAATATATGTTAAAAATGACAAAATTCCTCCAGCTGTATTAAGGTGTTGGTTTTATTGGCAACTAGTTTCAATGTTGTTACATCATCATCTTCAGGCACATACTTGTTGACAGCAACCGTATGTGTCTGAGACTAGTAGTCAGTGGTGAGATAGGCGTGTTCCATGCGGAAGGCAAGTAGTCTTGCAAGTACTTGCCTTCCGCATGGAACACGCCTATCTCACCACTGACTACTAGTGTCAGACACATACGGTTGCTGTCAACAAGTATGTGCCTGAAGATGATGTTGTAACAACAATGAAACTAGTTGCCAATGAAACCAATACATTAATGCAGTTGGAGGAATTTCATCATTTTTTAACATATATGCTTTTTCTAGTTGATCGCTCAATGTTGAATTGCGAATAAAATACCGGCTTCCTTCAGCTGGCCTAAAGAACGCAGAACATTTTTACTGCTTACTCATAATCAACAGCAACGGTCGTCTGTTGGTGTGAGAACTCTACCGGTTTTTTACGCAACTGTCAAAGCTCCAGAAGTGGTAGTCTCTCTTCATTCCAATTTTGTACAGTGAGGACGAAGGTCATGGGATACCTCGTAGTATCGTGTCGGACCTACTTTAGCCCAGCGTAGGGTAGCAACTCGGCGAGGCATAGACTCAACGCGAAATTTGAAGTCCCCTGCAGAAATACTGAACCAAACTTTCTCCATAGCCAGAATGAGATTTTCACTCTGCAGCGGCGTGTGCGCTGATATGAAACTCCTCTGGCAGATTAAAACTGTGTATCAGATGGAGACTCGAACTCGGGACCTTTGCCTTTCGCGGGCACAGAGTTTTGATCTACCAGGAAGTTTCATATCAGCGCACACTCCACTGCAGAGTGAAAACCTCATTCTGGAAACATCCTCCAGGCTGTGGCTAAGCCATGTCTCCGAAATATCCTTTCTTCCAGGAGTGCTAGTCCTGCAAGTTTCGCAGGAGAGCTTCTGTGGAGTTTGGAAAGCAGGAGACGAAGTACTGGCAGAAGTAAAGCTGTGAGAACGGGGCGTGAGTCGTGCTTGGGTAGCTCAGTTGGTAGAGCACTTGGCCACGCAAGGCAAAGGTCCCGAGGTCGAGTCTCGGTCCGGCACACAGTTTTAATCTGACAGGAACTTTCTCTCAATAGCCGTTCATAATTGCGAAAGTGTTGCTGGTGCACCATTTTATACATGAACTGACGTCTCGAATATGTCCCATAAGTGTTCGATGGGATTCATTTTGGGCTATCTGGATGGCCAAATTATTCGCTCGAATTGTCCAGAATGTTCTTCACACCAGTTGTGAACAATTTTGAGCTTGTTATTATGCCATTATTCAAACCGACATCTAAATTATAATATTTATGCATTTAAATTTTATCGCAACATCACTGTGACATGCAAAACTATTTGTAAAGTGTGATATATGTGATGTTAGAGTGCTTTACTAATGTTGATTTGTAACTTATGTAACGAAAAATTTGAAATATATAATTTCCTGAATAATATTTTGTCATGGATTAATGAAATGAAAACGTTCACGTTCGTAATTTTATATATTTGTGCAAGTTGTCACATATATAAAACGGTACACGCTTAGGGACAATGTGTATGGGTTATGCAACAGATGAAGTGCTTTTGTACTGCACAGACGTTACTGTGGGAAGCGTAAAAGGTGGCTTGGGTTTTTGGCGCGCTATCTGTTGACCGAGCTCAAACGAGAGGACACAATCTTTAGGCAGCAGTGAAATAGCTAACACTCGAATGGATCAGGCACTCCTTTGCCTGGAAATTGTTGCACAATAGCCCAGAATGAAGAGTGCTGAATTACTACGGCTTTGGTGTAATTTGTTGGACTATTTTATGGACGTTAAAACGACACCACGAAGAATTAATTAGCCCATACTTAGAGAAACTTGTACGCCGTACCATGAGTAGTGTAACCGCTATTACTATCTGCCACACCCATCGCCTAGAACCAACAAGTTAAGAACTGTATGATTAGAATATACAAACGTATAGCGTTAGTTTAAAATTAGCTTTTTTGAATAATTATTCTGTTAAACATGAAATTTAGTTAACTCTGTTATTTTATTCCTAATCATTCACATATATAGGGTCAGTCCCTGGTGTCTGATAACTCCGAGTCAACCTGTCATAAAAAACATTTGAAATGCTTTATTCGGTATCTACATGGACTAATTTTCACCTTTTGATGAATGTCGAAAATATTTGTTGTAGACTAACTTTTAAAGTGTATGATTTACGTAGTAAAAATATTCAAATGTGTGTGAAATCTTATGGGAATTAACTGCTAAAGTCATCAGTCCCTAAGCTTACACACCACTTAACCTAAATTATCCTAAGGCCAAACACATACACCCATACCCGAGGGAGGACTCGAACCTCCGCCAGGATCAGCCGCACAGTAGTAAAAATGCTGAAGTGAAATTTTGTTTAAGTACTGACGTGGATGCTTTCAGACAAATTCCACGATTTTAATATTTTTGCCCTCTTTGTGGCAATAAGTAGGCCTAAAGTGGAAGTGAGTAAATAAGTTGAACTTCTCAGTAAAGTAAAGACAAAATTCTTTCAGTTGGAAATGAAATTCAGTAAAGTACACAGAATTGTAAAAAGAAAATTGCTTATGTGGCTCAGTAAAACTGAAGTAGGGTTGCATAAAAATACTGAATGACAATACAGAGTGATCACACCCTACCTTTGGCTTTAGGCAGATCATTTGTTAAGTGAAAAGTGTGAAGAAAGTGTTTTAATAAGTTTGAATTTCTGTTTCGCGGGCAAGTGCTCTACCAACTGAGCTATCCAAGCACGACACACGACCCGTTCTCACATCTGTACTTCCGCCAGTACCTCGTCTCCTACCTTCCAAACTTCACAGAAGCTCTCCTGCGAAACTTGCAGAACTAGCATTCCTGGAAGAAAGGATATTGCGGAGACATGGCTTTGCCACATCCTGGGGGATGTTTCCTGAGTGAAATTTTCACTCTGCAGTGGAGTGTGCGCTGATATGAAACTTCAACGCGACACACGGTTTTAATCTGCCAGGAAGGTTCATATCAGTGCACACTCCGCTGCAGAGTGAAAATTTCATTCTTACAATCTGTAATTATTTAATTTGTTGGTTATACGAAATGCAAACATAGAAGTCCCCCTTGGTCCAACTTCATTTAGCACATAGTGATAGTTAAAATTTTGTCGATTTTCTAGATCAAAAATATTTATGTATGTGAGTGTGGTAGCTAAGAGGTTCCTTTGTCTTTCTCAGGACTATATCCTGTAAAGTTATATTTGTTTGTGAAGTTGGGAAATAGCAGGGAACTAGGCCAAATTTACTTCTTCTGCTTTTCCGAAACTTAGGTATTTCTTTGCCTAGATGAGCTGGTAACTATAAATCCATTAGATAAACCACTTAATGAACTTGGTACAGAGAGGCCCTAACTCAGCGTTGTTTCAAATTTTACAGCAGTTCTTTCTGATAGCTAGAAAACAGTGAGGAAAAGAACTAATTGTCTGATTTCGATATCCATTAGTCATTCATCACGGTGAAATCCTGTAAAAAGTGTAACATTATGCGACAGTTGTATAATATATGCACAATTCCCCGTACAGTAGTGTTATACGTGGGTTTTCCTATTGCAGGACTACTTGTTCTGTTGAGTCATGGTGTTATATGATGACATGATGCATTGTCATCCACAAAAATTCCATAGTTGTTTGGGATCATGAAGTCCATGAATGGCTGCAAATGGTCTGCAGTAGCGGAACGTAGCTATTTCCAGTAAATTATCGATTCAGTTGGACTAGAGGACACAGACAGCATGATGTAGACACAGCCCACACCATTATGGAGCCACCACCAGCTGTAACAGTACCTATTTGACAACTTGGGGCCATGCTTTCGTGGCGTCTGCGTCACACTCGAACCCTACCATCAGCTCTTACCAATTGAAATGGGGGCTTATATGAGAGGCCACCGTTTTCCAGTCGTCTGTGGTAGAAACGGTATGGTCAGAAACCTAGCAGAGATGCTACAGGCAATGTCGGGCTGTCTTCAAGTTCACCTGCGTCGGTCGTCTGCTATCGTAGCTCATTAACACCAGATTTCGCTGCATTGTCCTAAAGGATACATTCGTAATACGTCCCACCTTGATTTCTGCGTTTACGAGGTGTGGCTAGAAAAAAACCGGACTAGTACTGGTGAAACAATAAAACGAATGCAATAAGGCTGAAAGTCGCGTGGCCTGTCACGTGACTCTCGCTCCGCCTACTGCTCGAGTTTCATCTGCCTCCTGCACTCAGTCTGCCCGTGGCGTCTGTTTTAAGTAGTTGACGTTTTGTCTGTGCGTCGGAAAATGTTGAGTGTACAGAAAGAACAGCGCGTTACATCAAATTTTGTTTCAGACTAGGAAAATCTGCAAGTGAAACGTTTGTAATGTTACAACATGTGTACGGCGATGATCGTTTATCGCGAACACAAGTGTTTGAGTGGTTTAAACGATTTAAAGATGGCCGCGAAGACACCAGTGATGACACTCGCACTGGCAGACCATTGTCAGCAAAAACTGATGCAAACATTGAAAAAATCGGTAAACTTGTTCGACAAGATCGCCGTTTAACAATCAGAGCAGTGTCTGAGTTAACAGGAGTTGACAAGGAAAGTGTTAGGCAGATTCTTCATGAAAGTTTCAACATGAACAAAGTGTGTTCAAAAATGGTTCCAAAGTGTCTCACAATTGAACAGAAGGAACGCCGAAGAATGATTTGTTCTAACATCCTGGAAAACATTGAAAGTGATCCCACCTTCTTACAAAATGTTATTACTTGCGATGAATCGTGGTTTTTTACTTACGATCCCGAAACTAAACGCAAATCGATGCATTGGAAAACTCCTGGTTCTCCACGACAAAAAAAAGCACGAATGTCAAAATCGAAATTCAAGGCAATGATGATTGTTTTTTTTTGACATCAAAGGGATTGTGCACATTGATTGGGTACCAGAGGGACAAACAGTGAATCAGCATTACTACATTAGCGTCCTGGCTACCCTACGTGAGCGAGTACGGAGAAAACGGAACGATTTGTGGAGAAAAAAGTCATGGATCCTTCACCAAGACAATACCCCAGCTCATAGTGCGTTGTCAGTGAAGACGTTTTTGGCAAAACACAACATTCCCATCTTAGATCATCCACCCTACTCACCTGATTTGGCCCCCTGTGACTTTTTTCTTTTCCCTAAAGTCAAGTCAGCTTTGAAAGGAACTAGATTTGAGACTGTTGAAGCAGTAAAAGAATAAGCGACGGAAGTAATGTATGGACTTACCGAAAATGATCTGCAGCATTGCTATGAACAGTGGAAAATTCGTATGGAGCGGTGTAGAGACCGAGGAGGAGAGTACATTGAAGGAGATAACATGAAATTGTAAATAATTGTAAATAAATGTTTTTTCCAGCATCAGTCCGGTTTTTTTCTAGCCGCACCTCGTATTTGACGTTGTGTTGATTGTCTATAAGCACTGACAACTCTACATTAACGTCGCTTCTCTCAGTCGTTAAGTGGTGGCCGTCGTTCACATCGTTGTCTGTGGAGAGAGGTAATGCCTGAAATTTGGTATTTTCGGCACGCTCTTGACACTGTGGATCTCAGAATATTGAATTCCCTAACGATTTCCGAAACGCAGTGTCCTATGCATCTAGCTCCAACTACCGTTCCGAGTTCAAAGTCTGTTAATTGCCGTCGTGTGTCCATAATCAAGTCGCAAATATTTTTACATTAATCACCTGAATACAAATAACAGCTCCGGCAATGTACGCCCTTTTATACCTCGTGCACGTGACACTACCGCCATCTGCATATATGCATACCGCTATCTGACGACTTTTTTCACCTTAGTGTATATATTATTAATATCCAATTTCTGATTCATGATATAAAAATTAATTACAACGTATGTATCTTTTTTAATTGTCTTGTTCAATAGATAAAATAAGAATGTAGGAGTTGGGTGATGGGACAAATGGATTACAATGTCCTCCTCACAGAAAAGGATAGCTTCATAAAAGAATTTTATTTTACGAAACAAGAAAATAGCTACACCATGGCTACTTTATTATCTTCTCAGAATATAGGAAAGCTCAAGAAGTGTTACCTGAAGCTATTACTATATGAACAACGGTTCAGCCGAGCGGTCATGGACTGTGCGGCTGGTCCTGGAGGAGGTTCGAGACCTCCCTCGGGCATGGGTGTGTGTGTTTGTCCTTAGGACAATTTAGGTTAAGTAGTGATGACCTTAGCAGTTAAGTCCAATAAGATTTCACACACATTTTTGAACATCAGACAATCACAAGAGTCACAGTCGGAGATTGTTATCCAACTATCCGAACGTGTTACCAATTCGTCCCTAGAACATGAGCCAGGTATTCACGAGACGTCCACTGTACACAACGAACAATTCATTGCTGAACTTGCATCGTGGACAATCACGAGGGCTGGCCGGAGTGGCCGAGCGATTCTAGGCGCTACAGTCTGGAACAGCGCGACCGCTACGGTTGCAGGTTCGAATTCTGCCTCGGGCATGCATATGTGTGATGTCCTTAGGTTAGTTAGGTTTAGGTAGTTCTAAGTTCTAGGGGACTGATAACCTCAGTAGTTGAGTCTCATAGTGCTCAGAGCCATTTGAACAATTTGAACAACCACTGACATTGTCAAGCATTTTGACGAAAAGATTGAAGCAGTTGTTCGTAACCTTTCAACCCAGAAGAATAATACAGAAAAGTCCGCAGCTCGTGGTCGTACGGTAGCGTTCTCGCTTCCCGCGCCCGGGTTCCCGGGTTTGATTCACGGCGGGGTCAGGGATTTTCTCTGCCTCGTAATGACTGGGTGTTGTGTGATGTCCTTAGGTTAGTTAGGTTTAAGTAGTTCTAAGTTCTAGCGGACTGATGACAGTAGATGTTAAGTCCCATAGTGCTCTGAGCCATTTGAACCAATGCGGAAAATACAATTAAACAACAGCTACATCAGATCCGGAAACAGATCAATAATAATTTTTCTCAATGACGTACTGTCGTTCATGAACGGGTAGATTTAGTGTACAAAGAGTTACCTGGAATTCGGGGGCTGACACACGACTGTCAGTCAGAGACACGCCATTCTGAACGGATTCAGGTACCGTCTCCAGTGTCAGATCGTACCAACAACAAACAATTTGTACATCCTGTGAATGTTTAACCTCTTGCGCATGATACTGGTGTGCTAGGGACAGTGTTAAGTTTTGCAACAATTCTGATGATCGAGAGGTTGGTAATACATTTACAATTTCAAGTGCACTCCCCAGATTCTAAAACAATACAGTCCCTTGCCTACGTTCATGGATTATTCGGAGAACGGTCCAACGAATCAACGTAGAGCAAATGATTACGGTAAGATCTATAACAACAATAGGAATAATTAAAAACCACCGGTAGAGAAGTCAACAGCAATAGCAAGTGATTGGAGAGCACAACCACCGATCATTACTGAGCAAGTCAGCGATAGTAATTATTCTGCTGACTAGAGGCCGGAAAACTAAAAACGGTTGCATGTAGCCCAAAATTGTTGGGCGTGCGACGCAGTATGGGTTGCATGAAAACTGTTGATATGCTGTAGTACAACGATGGTACAACTAAGCGGGATGAGATTTTCCCAGGTATAAATCAGTGTAATGAAGAATATACAACGGTACCGCAATCTCCAATAAATGCAAAAGTTGAAGAATTACGTGTTACTACAATTTTGGACAGAAGCGCGTCTGTCAATGTTGCTTCTAACAGATTTTTCCAGAAGATATCTGAAAGTGTAGGTGTAACTGTCTTTCCACTTACAAACTGCGAACCTATGAAGCTGTTTGCACACGTTCAAAGATCGTAAATGTGCAGACAAGCACAAGTAGTTTAGGATGCACCGTCATAGTTGCACGGGATTAGTTCTGAACTGTGTAACTGGCTCTGATTTCCTAAGAGAAAAGAACAAAATAATTGACTTTTTCTTGGGCATGTGCCTTTTTACTGTCAATGCTGTCTTCATTTCTTTGCTGTCGTTGAAGGAATCAGGTGTCCATGGAAAACATTGCCAGGGTTAAATTAAGTGGACGGCACACAGAGGATTGTACAGCAAGGAAGCCGCCGCTTAATTCTACAATAGTACTTATATCACGGAAGAAATACTATATAAAAGAAATAAATCAGTTAACTTGACAGGAACTAGTAGTAAGAGACATTTAACTTGTTTAAATATACAGGTATTTCTAAGGAGAAGCCTGGAGCGATCCCTTGATATACGTGACATCTTGAAGTAGTATCCATAAAACGATTTTCCATAGTTCCTACTCAATCCCGTGGTCAAAGAGAATCGGTTGAGCAAATGTTGTCGTCAATGTATCATCGAAAGGTAACCTGATGGGGCGAATATTTAGAAAGGCTAAAAAGATTTACTCGAACATACTCCCACCACTGGCATATTATAGGCATGCTTATCTGAAGTCATTCAAGACAATTGTGAACAACCTACCTCAACCTTCGACAGATTACCCTTCTGCAGAATTAATGTTTAAAAGGAAGAGGGGGAATTAAGTACGTCAATGAAGTCCCTGAAGTACCCTAGGCGATGCCGATCTTTGAGAGGAGAAACCCTGCCAGATTTTTGTGGTAATTAGTCATATAAGTCTATGTGTGTTACTGAGTTTTCAGTTAACTTTTAGCTATGACTAATAATGCCTGCACACCAGTTTTTTATTTTGTACTGGCATAAGATGTGTATATTGGTATGTGTGAATATACATGGTCCCTCCCCCCTCCCCACCTCACCTTGGCACCTCATATATTCCTGAAAAGTAACAAAATGTGAAAAATGCAATTGGCCAGGGATGCACCTGTGTCAGGGGCTCAAACAAGCAGAATGCGTAATCTGTAAAGGTCAACGAACACCACTTTCAACAACCACGAAGGCCGGCCGGTATGGCCGAGCGGTTCTAGGCACTTCAGTCTGGAACCGCGTGACCGCTACGGTCGCTGGTTCGAATCCTGCCTCGGGCATGGATGTGAGTGATGTCCTTAGGTTAATTAGGTTTAAGTAGATCTAAGTTCTAGGGGGCTGATGACCTCAGATGTTAAGTCCCATAGTGCTCAGAGCCATTTGAACCATTTTGAACATAAAGTTATGTTTTTTTTGAAACGGTACGGGTATGATTTTCTACAGAAATGAAAGTTAGAGGTACAATTATAGCAGGCTTGGTTTCAGTGTACTACACTTCACACATTCTGAAATAGTGGTCTTTAAATGATTCCATCGGTGTCGCAGTTTCTGCCTAAATGCACAGGACAAGGGTTTTCTGCACTCTCCTGCAGTCTGCTGTAAACACAATTATATCAGTATGCATGTTCTATCTACACTGTTCAGTCTACTATTGTCTCCCGCTCTGTCCTAATGTACAGGAATATATACTGTGGTGCATTTCGCTCTCGTTAATGGACAGTGCTTTCTCTGTGCTGGTGTGGTTTGTGACATTTGCGGCCGTCTCTTCATTGACGAAGAAAAACTAGACATTATGTTAATTTACAGCGAATAGCACAGATATGTAACCATAAGTGCTGCGGTTTAGGCTGAATGCTACCCAGATCAACGGCGTCCTTTACGTTGTACCAGTTCTCACGCAAACAGGCAGCTGGGCACCAAGAAAGCGCCAACATACAGACACAGCAACTAACAATGATAACCAAACTGCTGTCCTGGCTACTGTAGCCCATATTACTGAGCTGAGTGTGCGACAGATAGCAGACAGTTCTGAAATACGCCATGGTAGTGTGCGGACTATTTGGCATATGGATACATTTTATCTGTATTATACCTCACTCCACCAAGAAATAGTCATCCAGACTTCCTGCGTGATGAGTTTTTTACGGATGAAGCTCTGTTTATAAATCATGATCATCTGAATCTGTGGAACAATCAGTGCTGGTCAGTGAAAGTCCCCGCTGGCTTCGCGCAGTTGTTCATCTATGAGAGTTGGATGTCAATGTTCGATGTGACGTCATTGGTACCCATGTTATAGCTTCCTATTTATATCGGGAAACATTAACTGGACGGCGGTATGCGTCATTTCTACCAGACACTCTACCATTTCTCCTGGAGAATATGAGATTGGGAACGCTTCTGTCATTGTGGGTCCGGCGTGATGTATGCATCGCACGTTGTGGACATGTTTTCAGGAAAGCTGTGGATACACTGTTCCCAAATACATGGATTACGACTGGAGGTCCTATCGTGTCCAGCGAACAGTCTGGATGCTCAATGACAATGGAGACAGGAGAAGGTCCATCCACTCAGACGACGTGGAGATAGCTAACTGTAAATTTGAAAGAGATATGGGACTCAGTCGGGAAACAATCGAACGGGGGAAAGACTTCGATAACTACAATCTTTAATTGCTTGTCTGAACCAGAAATGAATAATGACTGAATGAAGGTGCGCAACTCCTGATTGCAGAATCCCATGGAGGGAGGTACGCGGCTATGTATGACGGAGACCAGAGCAAGAGCGAATATTACAAGTCCAGGGTCCTGGCCTGATGTACACAGACGTCCCTCGTGGACCGCTGTCTGTGCTGAACCCTCCCAGGGGCTGCGCCACCTCTGTCTTTACACCGTGCAGCAAGCCACGCCGCTCCTTCCGCGTTGGCGCTTCCGGACCTGCCCTGCGAGGTCTCGAGTACGACCCTCGTGGGCCCACATGTGAGCTGACGTCATACCTCGTGAGACTAAGTAACATTTCCAGCCAACGCCAAAGTAACGCCCTTACTGGGGCGTCTCATTTGTACTCTGAGTACTGTTTGTAGAAAACTTATTCGTTCTGTCTGCATCTGTGTTGCCATTCAGGCGCTGCATTATTTTCAATATGCTACAGTCCTGTGAGATGCTCATCCCAGTCCCCCACGTGACAACATTTAGACTTCTCTCTCTGGGGTACAGTGAAGTGTGCGTGTACCACCAGAGGATACGCAACAACATATTGTCACTGAGCGTGGTGGCAGTATCTGTGGTAATTGTACAGTCTGTGAAATGAAACTTCCTGGCAGATTAAAACTGTGTGCCGGACCGAGACTCGAACTCGGGACCTTTGCCTTTCGCGGGGGCAAGTGAGGTATAGCACTTGCCCGCGAAAGGCAAAGGTCCCGAGTTCGAGTCTCGGTCCGTCACACAGTTTTAATCTACCAGGAAGTTTCATATCAGCGCACACTCCGCTGTAGAGTGAAGATTTCATTCTAGTCTGTGAAATGTTCACGTGTTCATCGCGTCCACAGTGGACACTCAGAACACTTGTTGAGATGATGCAGGTCCAACGGAGGTGAGGTTAGAAGTAATTTATGAGTGCATTTGCCGTACTGGATGTAATGCGCAAACCTTTGTGGCTATATGCCATTAATAATTGCGTTTAGGACAATATAACCACGTCTTATCAATAAACGGAACCTCTAGTTTTTATTTCTATAGAAAAAATACATGTGCCATTTAACTAAATATAACGTTTACTTTTATGTATTGCGCATTCCTGCCCATTGTGTGAGCCCCTGGCAGCAGTCTACAGTTCAGTGTGGGCAAGTCTTGCTGTGCGTATTCCGGCAGAAACCACAGTAGGTTGCCATTCTTTAACGTCTAACATTTAAGATTGTATGAGGTTTAGAAGAGTGAGACGAAGTGCCTCTAGTTTTCATTTGTGTAGACAAAAACATACAAGTGCCATTTTAAAAAGAACCTCACTTTATCCTAAAATACTGTTCGTTGACCTCTACGGATTATGCATTCCTGCTCATTGTGTGAGCTCCTGACATACGTGCATTTCTGACCAATTTTATTTCATACATTTTGTTTCTTTCCTAAAGTATACACAAACACAACTTGTACAGAAACAAGACAGCATTTGTAAGAGTCGCCGGGCATGAAAGCGACGCAGTGGTTGAAAAGGAAGTGAGGTAGGGATTTAGCCCATCCCAGTGTTATTCAATGTGTATATTGGTCTAGCAGTAAAGGAAAACAAAGAAAAATTTTGAGTAGGAATTAAAGTTCAGGGAGAAGATATAAAAATTTGGAATTTACCGATGACATTCTAATTCTGTCAGAGACAGCAAAGAACTTGGAAGAGCAGTTGAGTGGAACATCGACAAAAGCAAAACAAAGGCAATATAATTTAGTCGAATTAAGTCAGGTGATGTTTAGAGAATTAGATTAGGAAACGAGACACTCAAAGCTGTAGATGAATTTTGCTATAGAGCAACAAAAGGCCGTAGTAGAGAGGATATAAAATATAGACTGGCAATGGCAATAAATAAATTTCTGAAGAAGAGAAATTTGTGAACATCGAATGTAGATTTAATTGTTTAGAAGACTTTATGTAAAGTATTCTTTTGGAGAGTCGCCATGTATGGAATTGAAACATAGACCAACAAAGAAATATTAGAACGCAGAATTAAGTCGGACTTCCTGTATATTCTGTGTGTTTTGCCTTGAATAGTTACACTACTGTCCATTAAAATTGCCACACCACGAAGATGACGTGCTACAGTCGCCAATATTAACCGACAGGAGGAAGATGCTGTGATATGCAAATGATTAGCTTTTCAGAGCATTTACAAAAGGTTGGCGCCGGTGGCGACACCTACAACATGCTGACATGAGGAAAGTTTCCAACCGATTTCTCATACACAAACAGCAGTTCACCGGCGTTGCCCGTTGAAACGTTGTTGTGATGCCTCGTGTAAGGAGGAGAAATGCGTACCATCATGTTTCCGACTTTGACAAAGGTCGGATTGTAGCCTATCGTGATTGTGGTTTATCGTATCGCGACATTGCTCCTCGCGTTGGTCGAGATCCAATGACTGTTAGCAGAATATTGAATCGGTGGGTCATACGGAACGCCGTGCTGGATCCCAACGGCCTCATATCACTAGCAGTCGAGATGACAGTCATCTTATCCGCATGGCTGTAACTGATCGTCAAGCCACGTCTCTATCCCTGAGTCAACAGATGGGGACGTTTGCAAGACAACAACCATCTGTACGAACAGTTCAACGACCGTTTGCAGCAGCATGGGCTATCAGTTCGGAGACCATGACTGCGGTTACCCTTGACGCTGCATCACAGACAGGAGCGCGTGCGATGGTGTACTCAACGACAGACTTGGGTACACGTATGGCAAAACGTTTACAGCATCATTACTGTCGCATCCGTGTTTGGCGACAACGTGGTGAACGCACATCGGAAGCGTGTATTCGTCATCGCCATACTGGCGTATCACCCGACGTGGTGGTATGGGGTGCCATTGTTACACGTCTCGGTCACCTGTTGTTCGCATTGACGGCACATTGAACAATGGACATTACATTTCAGATGTGTTACGACCCGTGGCTCTATCATTCATTCGATCCCTGCAAAACCCTACATTTCAGCAGGATAATTCACGACAGCATGTTGCAGGTCCGGTACAGGCCTTTCTGGATAGAGAAAATGTTCTACTGCTGCCTTGGCCAGCACATTTTCCAGATCTCTCACCAATTGAAAATATGTGGTCAATGGTGCCCGAGCAACTGGCTCGTCACAGTACGCTCGTCACTACTCTTGATGAACTGTGGCATCGTGTTGAAGCTGCATGGGCAGCTGTGCCTGTACACGCCATCCAAGCTCTGTTTGACTCATTGCCTAGGCGTTCAAGGCCGTTATTACGGCCAGAGGTGTTTGTTCTGGGTACTGATTTCTCAGGATCTACGCACCAAATTGCATAATCACATGTCAGTTCTAGTATAATATATTTGTCCAATGAATACCCGTTTATCATCTGCATTTCTTCTCGGTGTAGCAATTTTAACGGCCAGTAGTGTAATTGTTCAAGTGATTAATAAGAACATACTGTGAAGGGCAGATAGAATATATATATGTGTGTGCGTGTGTGTGTGTAGTGTACGGAACTTAATGTAATAGTGTTACGTAACGTTCTTTTGGTTAGCTCTCGCTCTTTGCTGATGTTCCTGGCTCTCCACTGTGGGATATTTGTCAAAAGAGAAGGTTTTTATGTCATTTTTGGTAGAACATTTCTCATCTGCTGTGGAGCGAATGACTAGATGAGTGGTGTCCATCTATTTGATTCTGATCACCTTTGTCAGTGTGCCTGTGCTGGCATATTGCATGATTTGTTCTAATAATTTTATTATCAAAGGACAAGAGGCTAGGTGCAATTTCGTGTAGTTTCATGTGATTAAATGTGATGTATTTTGCGCTCTGCGATCCCGATCTTTCTGCAGGAACATATATACTTGTTTCTGGATATCGGATCTGGGAGTGGAAGAGTGAGACAGGTGTACCTTATTCCTGGCACAGAGGGGTAATTGTATAGTTTGAGGGACTTATTGACAGACTTTCTAGATTTTTGTTTCCTCATAACTATGTGTCGCAGACTTGAGCTGAATTCGTGTGTGATTCGGTGGCGGTCTTAGCCTGTCTCGAAAATGTAATGAGATATCAAACTGTTAGTGGACAAACATACATGATACCATTTGGGTATTCATCATATCAGTGAAGTGAATCACTGATGCAGATGCTTCCGAGAAATAATGAACTTGTGTGGACGTGTGACTATCTGAGAAGTAACTTTGAAACCTGAAAACCGGTAAAGACAGTGTCATGAAGAAAAATAAATATTTCGATGCTCACGAACTAGATTGGAGTTAACCGCTGCCTTAGGCTAAAACTGTTACTCGACAATGGGGAGGCGCACACAATATGGCTGGTGCCACGACTAGGTCAGTTAATTAGCTGGTTGAGATTACGTTTTGAGATCTGCTTTCTGTTCTTCAACAGACACTACGTTAATGTGCGTTGGGAGAATGAACAGAAACTGCGACAGGAACTTGGATGAGACATATCATTGTATTATAAATACGCAGTGTATGAAATGAAATATTTTTAAGATTTTCATGTGGTGCTGGGTATATGGTGTTTACATTCATGACTGCTACTCCTAAATATCTAACGATTCCAATAGAGATAGTTCACTAGCATCACAAAAGATGTCTCCCGTCATGTTCCCTATTTCGTGTAGCCTACAGTGATCTGTTCATTTCCAGAAAATTTCATGTTCACTTCTACTGCTTATGCTCGGTGGTAAAATGTTACATATACATTTTCCAGCGATAGCTGAGTGGCGCCTTGCGAATCCTATCCTTCCACCATCCTGAGGTCATTGGTGTGCACCAACTACTCACGTCCTACCTGATATCAATAAAGACTTCAATGACCATCCGCTTTCTCCACCGCCATCCCTTCTGCCATCCTTGCTGAAATCACGATGACGTCACGATTACAATCCGATACACGATCACAGGAATGTACTTCTTAAACGTGTTACTATTCCTTGCAAATGATACTGTTTTAGTAAAACATCTTGTTGCACTCATCCAGCCCAAGAAACTTTAATCAAATCTACTGTACAACTCATTGCCGTAATACTTGTATTTCTTACCTTAACCATTAATTGCAATAATATGAAAACGAAATTAACATGTTCTGTGTAAAACAATTTAAATGTGTACTCGAATTCTAACTAAACTTCAGCCCAGCTAATCTAACATCATGTTACCCAAGGCTGAAGGATTCTATCGAAGTTTTTCGTTGGTTTTCCTCGAGGCTTACCTGAATAGAGAAGCAAGAGGCAATATGATACAGGGTTGCACTGGATGTTAAGGTGTGAAAATAACAAACAGTCGCAAGAGTAATTAAATCTACGGAAAAAAATTAGTAGCCAAATAATGTAAACAAAGTATCAAACACGTATAGCGCTAAACGGCTGAGGTTGTTCAACTTGATCGCAGCAACAGTTCAGATCATATACTATAATGTAATAGATACTTACTCATCAGCAGACAACTTAATAATCAGACAGTATTGTTGAAACATTAATCAATAATAGACTTGACATACTGACGTATCTAATAAACTTGAAAAACAGATGATGTGTACCTTGTGAAAGTAGAGAAAGTGACTGAAACATTATCCTATCCTTAAGGTGAACTTTATTCATACAGCTTACTATCATAAGAGAAGTAAAAACTTTGAGGTTCGCCGATGACATTGTAATTCTGTCAGAGACAGCAAAGGACTTGGAAGAGCAGTTGAACGGAATGGACAGTGTCTTGAAAGGAGGATATAAGATGAACATCAACAAAAGCAAAACGAGGATAATGGAATGTAGTCAAATTAAATCGGGTGATGCTGAGGGGATTAGATTAGGAAATGAGACACTTAAAGTAGTAAAGGAGTTTTGCTATTTAGGGAGTAAAATAACTGATGATGGTCGAAGTAGAGAGGATATAAAATGTAGACTGGCAATGGCAAGGAAATCGTTTCTGAAGAAGAGAAATTTGTTAACATCGAGTATAGATTTAAGTGTCAGGAAGTCGTTTCTGAAAGTATTTGTATGGAGTGTAGCCATGTATGGAAGTGAAACATGGACGATAACCAGTTTGGACAAGAAGAGAATAGAAGCTTTCGAAATGTGGTGCTACAGAAGAATGGTGAAGATAAGGTGGGTAGATCACGTAACTAATGAGGAGGTATTGAATAGGATTGGGGAGAAGAGAAGTTTGTGGCACAACTTGACTAGAAGAAGGGATCGGTTGGTAGGACATGTTTTGAGGCATCAAGGGATCACAAATTTAGCATTGGAGGGCAGCGTGGAGGGTAAAAATCGTAGAGGGAGACCAAGAGATGAATACACTAAGCAGATTCAGAAGGATGTAGGTTGCAGTAGGTACTGGGAGATGAAGAAGCTTGCACAGGATAGAGTAGCATGGAGAGCTGCATCAAACCAGTCTCAGAACTGAAGACCACAACAACAACGACAACAACAACTATCATAAGATCATAAAAACGGTTTTTAACATTCAAGGAAAACTAGATGACCTTCAGACTAAAGGTTGTAGCCACAGAATGGAAGCTACCACATACATTAGGTCCTTTAAGATTCCTGCTCGTTTTACGTGCTCTTTAATGTCTCGTGACAGTACTTTATGTGTTAGGTGTTGGTCAGAGTACTTGTTAATTAGCTGAATAAGCGCATTGTTCTCTCTGAATCTGCTACCACTCTTTTGTTTCCTCAACTTTGGTATTAAGAAACAAAGGCGTTGTTACTTTAAGCACTTATCAGATAGCCATGGTTTTGGACAGACGTATTCTTGCGTTACCTTATCGGCAAGTTTAGAACTCAAGAATTCTACTGTATAAGCACCTGTAACATACCATATACTTACTTTGTCTGGAGATGAGGAATTAATCCTATAAAATTTGATTACGTCGTTTCCTTAATCATGGTTCAAAGTCCTTATATGAAAGTCAAAACAGCATGTACGGCCTGGAATAGACGACCTGCAACTTCGGAACGCAGTCTGGAAATTGTTTTCAAGACTAATATTAAATAAAAATGCAACACATATCGTTGATGACCCTAGCTCGCAATAATATCGTGCACTGCACACAGTGTGATGGTCTTCCAACGGTGTCTTACGTTAATGTCTGCTCTCACTTCCAGAATAAAACAATATTAAAGAGATTTTCACTTGAACAAAGCCGATGAAGCAAATTTTTAAAGACTGAAAGTGTTCTATATGTGTGGCATTTAATAGGAAAAGCACACTAAAAATTAGCAGTGGAACAATTCATTCTTATTCTTTGTTTTCGTTTGGGAAGCCACATTTCTTAATTGCCATATTTCACTATTCAACATCAATCCTTTTGCTTCCTCCGTGCGCCAGTACAATAGGCCTTTGTCTTCCCTGATAAAGCAGCGTATACTGGGATTCGAGTTTGTGAAGCTGTTTCGAGATTGTTCCTACATAAACAGATACTTTACAATGTTTCGTGCTTTCTACTTCAGCGTTACTGTAACATGATATTCTTCGTTATAATCCGCTTCAGTTTCATTCAAGAACTGCTTCTGCCCGTCTTTCGGTGCTTGAAACCGTTGTAACGGATTCGGTCTTAATAAAACGAATAACGTGTCAGGCTTGTAACAAGTAATCCAGGTAAGCCATCTCTAAATGGCTGCTTCTTGAGTCTCAGCAAAGTTCACCCATGTCATTCATGACACAAGTGAAAAATGTACACTGTGCAACGCATTTCAAATTCAGCTACAGCTTCCTCCAAAATTATATGCGGAGAATAGAATGGTTTAAGTCGTAGATGAAACCGTAGGGTTCACCCATCTCCAATAGCATCATAGAGAAAAGCGCAATAGAATCATATCTTTTATTTTCATGGAGCTGTGTGGTCTTTTTTGCATGATTGTACCTTTTTCTCATATATACCATCAAAGATCTCATTTCGGAAGAGCGTTTTCCATTTACGTTTTTCTTTATTTTTTAATTTATTTGTTGTTCCGTGGGACCAAATTAAGGAGAAGTCTCCATGGTCATGGAACGAGTGAATACATGAAATTATAACACGATAATAGAAACAGATAAAATGAAATATAAGAAACGTATTCAGGCGACAAGTCTTAAGTTTAAATAAAGAAAATCAACAATGTAACACTGGAATTTGCTTAATTTTTCAGCCCTTCCAGGAGCTCCTCAACAGAATAGGAGTGAGCCGTGAGGAATCTCTTCAGTTTAGACTTAAAAGTGTTTGGGCAACTGCTAAGATTTTTGAGTTCTTATGGTAGTTTATTGAAAATGGATGCAGCAAAATACTGTACTCCTTTCTGCACAAGAGTCAAGGAAGTGCATTCCACATGCAGATTTGATTTCTGCCTAGTATTAACTGAGTGAAAGGTGCTAACTCTTGGGAATAAACTAATATTGCTAACAACAAACGACACTAAAGGAAATATACAGGGTGATTCAAAAAGAATACCACAAATTTAGGAATTTAAAACTCTGCAACGACAAAAGGCAGAGCTAAGCACTATCTGTCGGCGAATTAAGGGAGCTATAAAGTTTCATTTAGTTGTACATTTGTTCGCTTGAGGCGCTGTTGACTAGGCGTCAGCGTCAGTTGATGCTAAGATGGACTACAGTATCTGGAGATGTTAGAGAATTGGCTGTTCCCTCAGCTCGAACAAGAAGCACAACAATTCATATTTCAGCAGGATGGAGCGCCACCACATTGGCACTTATCTGTCCGTAACTACCTGAACGTCAACTACCCGAGGCGATGGATCGGCCGCCAGGCAGCCCGTGACAGAGCACTTCATCACTGGCCTCCAAGAAGCCCTGATCTTACCCCCTGCGATTTTTTCTTATGGGGGTATGTTAAGGATATGGTGTTTCGGCCACCTCTCCCAGCCACCATTGATGATTTGAAACGAGAAATAACAGCAGCTATCCAAACTGTTACGCCTGATATGCTACAGAGAGTGTGGAACGAGTTGGAGTATCGGGTTGATATTGCTCGAGTGTCTGGAGGGGGCCATATTGAACATCTCTAAACTTGTTTTTGAGTGAAAAAGAAACCTTTTTATATACTCTTTGTAATGATATATAACATAAGGTTATACTATGTTTCTTTCACTAAATACACATTTTTAAAGTTGTGGTATTCTTTTTGAATCACCCTGTATACTGTGAGGGCAATGTCAGAATTCCCAGACTATTGAATAGGGGTCGACAAGAGGTTCTCGAACTTACACCACATATAGCTCGAACAGCCCGTTTTTGAGCCAAAAATACCCTTTTTGAATCAGAAGAATTACCCCAAAAAATAATACCACACGACATAAGCGTATGAAAATATGCGAAGTAGACTGCTTTAACGTGTTGAACTGTCACTTATTTCAGACACTGTTCTAATGGTAAATAAAGCAGCATTTAGTTTCTGAACAAGGTCCTGAACATGGGCTTTCCACAACAGCTTACTATCTATCCGAACGCCTAGAAACTTGAACTGTTCCATCTTGCTTATAATATGCCCATTCTGTCTGATTAAAATATCGGTTCTTGTTGAATTGTGAGTTAGAAACTGTAAAAACTGAGTCTTACTGTGATTTAGCATCAAATTATGTTCCACAAGCCACGAACTTATTTCATGAACTATATTATTTGATACTGTTTCAATATTAAACACAAGATCCTTCACTACCAAGCTGGTGTCATCAGCAAACAGAAATATTTTTGAATCACCTGTAATACTGGAAGGCATATCATTTACATAAATAAGAAATTGTCATTTCAAGTTAACAAAAAATTAAGAACCATCTATTAGGTGGAGTAAACAGTAAGCCCGAGACCGTTAATCCGTAAAGCACAGTACTGTAATGGAATTTTGCAAAAGGTTACTGTAAAACTTGTTACTCCGCGTTTATTGAATAGTGTTAGTTAATATATTTTTATTTGTAACAAGTGTAAATATTAGGACGTGGTCTTTGTCTTCCACTTTTAATTGTGTCTGTATTTGCGTACATTTTCAAATGCTGTTAAAATAAACGTATTTTGTTTCCAGCTTACAAGGGGACTGTCCGAATTTCCCATCACCGATTTGATTCATACTGACAGGCACGCCTAAGTCTTGAGCATATGTAAATATCAAGACGCAATTCTCAACCGTTATCGATAAAATCGAGTTTGAACGTCTTGCACGTGCTTATGTACTTCGTATGGTCGTTAGTTACCATTCCCACATAATTCTAACAACAGATGTATGCGGTGCGCAGCTAAATTGTGAGATGACTGGGCACCACTTAGGAATGGAAGCCAAGTTTGTTTATCAATAGACACATCGAAAAAATCACGCACATGCAAAAGATTCGGCGTTCATTACAAGTGGTGCATGTCGCAATAATTATTATTTCTCACCTTTCTATGATCAGTATCATTCCGATTTGTACAGTGCTCCACAGGTTGCGCATTATACTTGCAATAGATGTATATAAAAAACTTAAATAAAAGGACTGCACTGATTTAATTGAAAGATGGTGTATCCATTTTCTTCCACTTTCATTACGAAACTTGTTTTCTCCTTTTTCATGATACAGATTATGGAAATAATAAATTAATCATTCAGTAATGACAGTTTGTACAGTTATAAAAATTACGTGGGAAGAAGAAAAAGAAGTGCTGCAGTGGTATTCTCTCTATAGACCTCGCCCTCCTGAAACTAACTGGTTAACACGTTCGGATATGGAAATGTTGAGTGTGGTTACCATTCAACATTTATGAACGCGCCTATAATTTTCAAACTCGATTTTCTCGAAAACGGTTGAAAGTTATGTCTTTCTGTTTACTTATGTTATAGTCGAGCTCTACACGTCCTGTCGATATGAACCAGTTCTGTGAGGGGAAGTTCTTGCGGCCCTCATTTTAGCAGCATATGGAAATATTTTTCGATGGCCACATTACATACACCACCCCGTACACACGTAAAATATGATGAGTGCAACATTAAAATCCTAGGGGCATACAAGGATTTACGTACAGAACAATAGTTCAGGAAAAGTCTTACTCTAAGGCGTTTGATTTACCTATTATTCCCGCAATATTTAAATAGAAAATAAATTGCTTATTTGCTCAAGTATTTAAGCTGGAGAGGAATCAAGCTGATGTACTTTGACGGTACTACGATTACTAATCACTTGCTGAAACAATTAATGAAATGAGCGCAGATGGCCTACTTAGACAGTAGCTGCGAAAAAAATGCACAGTGTGTTGCCATGGTAGCAGTTAGGCCCCAGTGTCCAGCTCCAGGGACCAATGACTGGTGCACCTCATGTGGACTTCCTTTCAGACAGTTTGCATCCGTTTTGTCAGTAAACTTTCATTAATGTGATGACACGTTTCATCATGACAGTGCGACATGACAACTCTTCTTCGGTGCATGCTGATGACTTCATAAACACTCTACGAAATTCACGACCATGGCATTAACCCAGTCGAGAATTTACGGGATGGCGTCGATACTTTGGTACGTTTTATGAACCCAACACCAAGTACACAAGAACAATATTTATAACAAGTCAAGGTGAGTGAATCAATATATCTCCAGAACGACACCATCACCTCCTGCAGTCCGTGCCTCGACAAGTTGCTGCAGTTCTGAGTGTTCGTAGAGGGAGACACTCTGTTAATTTCACGTCCAGTGCTGTCGCACAAGTTTGGCCACTCAGTGTTCTCGTATTTGCGGAAGACAGTGGGATACAGAATTACACAGCAAGGTTCCGTTCACGATCTCCTGATGTCCATACAACAATTCAATATTTATTAATAAACAAAACTAACACTCGTAATTAATGGAACTCTATCAAATACGGTAGCTATAGAGAAATTTATAGGAGAAGTATTCAAATCATTTCAATTAATAGCTGGCCTTAGACAAGGGCACGGGCCTGTATTCTAGAAAAAAAGGTATGGATCTGCAATTTGGAGCTAAGAAATACAAAAATTGAACCAATGATTCTTGGAAGGAAGTGATTATTGGAATTAAGGTAAGCTGTCTGGCTTTTACAAACGACTTTTCTGTAATCCATTAAATTTCGGGCATGCAGCCGCGCAAATAAAATTTCCTCTACTGATATTTCGGCCGCGTATCTTCAGAGCGAGTCACAAGACTGACGACAAGTGCCAAGCGCGGCCTTATATGCTCCACCGCGGCGGTACTGCGCATGCGGGTCACATATGCTGATCGGCGGCAGAGACATACGCTCACACATGCGCCGCCTGTGGCGAAGGCGTACAGACATTCGATTTGCTTATCGATGGTTGATCGGCGGCGGTGACACCATGACGACTTCTCTGCAATTTAATTACTCCAAGAGCCGGATTCCATGCTTTGTCCAAATCAAAACCATTATCTCTGTTTATTAAATTTTTGGCTACTCGAATTTCTATAGCTTTCTTGAATACAGATTCCCAAAAAGAAGAGGTGGATGTTAAAATCTTCACATCATTGTAATTCACGGAATGACCCGTATCAATACAATGTTCGGCCACAGCTGACTTGTCTGGTTGTAATAAGCGTGTGTATCTTCGATGGAGATACTAAAAGGCATCAGATAGATTATATAATGGTAAGACAGAGATTTAGGAACCAGGTTTTAAATTGTAAGACTTTTCCAGGGGCAGATGTGGACTCGGGCCACAATCTATTGGTTATGAACTGTAAATTAAAACTGAAGAAACTGCAAAAAGGTGGGAATTTAAGGAGATGGGACCTGGATAAGCTAACTAAACCAGAGGTTGTACAGAGTTTCAGGGAGAGCATAAGGGAAAAATTGACAGGAATGGTGGAAAGAAATAAAGTAGAAGAAGAATGGGTAGCTTTGAGGGATGAAGTAGTGAAGGCAGCAGAGGATCAAGTAGGTAAAAAGACGAGGGCTAGTAGAAATCCTTGGGTAACAGAAGAAATATTGAATTTAATTGATGAAAGGAGAAAATATAAAAATGTAGTGAATGAAGCAGGCAAAGATGAATACAAACGTCTCAAAAATGAGATCGACAGGAAGTGCAAAATGGCTAAGCAGGGATGGCTAGAGGACAAATGTAAGGATGTAGAGGCTTATCTCACTAGGGGTAAGATAGATACTGCCTACAGGAAAATTAAAAAGAACTTTGGAGAAAGGAGAACCACTTGCATGAATATCAAGAGCTTTGATGGAAACCCAGTTCTAAGCAATGAAGGGAAAGCAGAAAGGTGGAAGGAGTATATAGAGGGTCTATACAAGGTCGATGTACTCGAGGGCAATATTATGGAAATGGAAGAGGATGTAGATGAAGATGAAATGGGAGATATGATACTGCGTGAAGAGTTTGACAGAACACTGAAAGACCTGAGTCGAAACAAGGCCTCCGGAGTAGACAACATTCCATTGGAACTACTGACGGCCTTGGGACAGCCAGTCCTGACAAAACTCTACCATCTGGTGAACAAGATGTATGAAACAGGCGAAATACCCTCAGAGTTCAAGAAAAATATAATAATTCCAATCCCAAAGAAAGCACGTGTTGACAGATGTGAAAATTACCGAACAATCAGTTTAATAAGCCACAGCTGCAAAATACTAACACGAATTCTTTACAGACGAATGGAAAAACTGGTAGAAGCCGAACTCGGGGAAGATCAGTTTGTATTCTGTAGAAATACTGGAACACGTGAGGCAATACTGACTTTACGACTTATCTTAGAAGAAGATGAAGGAAAGGCAAACCTACGTTTCTAGCATTTGTAGACTTAGAGAAAGCTTTTGACAATGTTGACTGCAGTACTCTCTTTCAAATTTTAAAGGTGGCGGGGGTGAAATACAGGGAGCGAAAGGCTATTTACAATTTGTACGGAAACCAGATGGCAGTTATAAGGGTCGAGGGACATGAAAGGGAAGCAGTGGTTGGGAAGGGAGTAAGACAGGGTTGTAACCTCTCCCCGATGTTATTCAACCTGTATATTGAGCAAGCAGTAAAGGAAACAAAAGAAAAATTCGGAGTAGGTATTAAAATCCCTGGAGAAGAAATAAAAACTTTGAGGTTCGCCGATGACATTGTAATTCTGTCAGAGACAGCAAAGGAATTGGAACAGCAGTTGAATGGAATGGACAATGTCTTGAAAGGAGGATATAAGATGAACATCAACAAAAGCAAAACGAGGATAATGGAATGTAGTCGAATTAAATCGGGTGATGCTGAGAGAATTAGATTAGGAAATGAGACACTTAAAGTAGTAAAGGAGTTTTGCTATTTGGGGAGCAAAATAACTGATGATGGTCGAAGTACAGAGGATATAAAATGTAGACTGGCAATGGCAAGGAAAGCGTTTCTGAAAAAGAGAAATTTGTTAACATCGAGTATAGTTTTAAGTGTCGGGAATCATTTCTGAAAGTATTTGTATGCAGTGTAGCCATGTATGGAAGTGAAACATGGACGATAAATAGTTTGAACAAGAAGAGAATAGAAGCTTTCGAAATGTGGTGCTACAGAAGAATGCTTAAAATTAGATGAGTAGATCACATAACTAATGATGAAGTATTGAATAGGATTGGGGAGAAGAGAAGTTTGTGGCACAACTTGACCAGAAGAAGGGATCGGTTGGTAGGACATGTTCTGAGGCATCAAGGGATCACCAATTTAGTATTGGAGCAGCGTGGAGGGTAAAAATCGTAGAGGGAGACCAAGAGATGAATACACTAAGCAGATTCAGAAGGATGTAGGTTGCAGTAGGTACTGGGAGATGAAGAAGCTTGCACAGGATAGAGTAGCATGGAGAGCTGCATCAAACCAGTCTCAGAACTGAAGATCACAACAACAACAACAACATCTTCGATGCTCCACAAACCTCTCATGAACGGTGCGTGTTGTTTGACCTATGTATGACTGCTCACAATTTTCGCAAGGAATCTGGTACACACCCGCCTTACGAAGCAGTAAATCGTCCTTCACAGAGCCGAGTAAAGCCGCAATCTTCGTGGGGAGCCGGAAGATCACTTTAACACAGTGTTTCTCAAGAATACGGCCTATCTTTGAAGAAAGAGCACCAACATAGGCAGAAACGCCCTAGATCTGAAGAAAATACTATCTTCTTCCCCATCACATACCTGCTTTTTAGGTTTTGCATCGAATGCTCTACGAATTTGTTGCGGAGAATATCCATTCGATTTAAAAATGCTCTTGAGGTATGTTAACTCTCCTTGAAAATTGTCTTCATAGGATATACAGTGCGCCCGATGCACTAAGGTCTTAAGGACACCCATGGTCTGTGGAGGGTGGTGGCAGCTACTGGCATGAAGATACAGATTTGTGTGCGTTGATTTCCGATATACGGCATGTCCTAATGTGCCATCACTTTTACGGCGAACGACAACATCGAAAAAGGGGAGGGAGCCGTCTTTTTCTCTTTCCTTAGTAAATTTAATGCTAGCATGGATGGAATTCAAATGCTCAAGAAATAGATGTAATTCATCCATACCATGGGGCCATACCACGAATGTGTCGTCCACGTACCTCCAGAAGACCGTAGGTTTAAAACATGCTGAGTCCAGTGCCTTGTCCTCGAAGTCTTCCATGAATAAATTAGATACCAGAAGGGAGAGGGTGCTTCCCATTTTAATAAACAGAGATAATGGTTTTAATTTGGACAAAGCATGGAATCCGGCTCTTGGAGTAATTAAATTGCAAAGAAGTCGTCATGGTGTCACCGCCGACGATCAAACATCGATAAGCAAATCGAATGTCTCTACGCCTTCGCCACAGGCGGCGCATGTGTGAGCGTATGTCTCTGCCGCCGATCAGCATCTGTGACCCGCATGCACATTACCGCCGCGGTGGAGCATATAAGGCCGCGCTTGGCACCTTGTCGTCAGTCTTGTGACTCGCTCTGAAGATGGCCGGACGATACGCGGCCGAAATATCAGTAGAGGAAATTTTATTTGCGCGGCTGCATGCCCGAAATTTAATGGATTATTCATTACGCCGCGAGAAGTTGAAAATGACTTCTCTGTAGTTTTAGAAAAGCTGACAGAAGAATTTACTCAAATATTCTGGAAAGATTACCGAATAGAACTGATCTCGTAATTCTAACTGAAAAATTTAAATTTACGACAAACATAAAAAATGCACCACAATAACTGAAATATCAACAGGTAAGGGTGAGAGAATTAGTGTATTTAAATATGTGGGAGTAACCATACAGCAGACTGAACTATAAAAAATTGCAGTAGGTGTGAAGGTGAATAAAACTGAACCAGCATATGATTTGACAAGAAAGAAACTAAAGTAACAAATGCATATCCGGAAAAACAAACGTTAAACACAATATCAAAATGGCAGGACCAAAATGTATATATGCATATGAATATTTAACGACGAACTACAATCTGGACAGAGTAGAGATACTTGAAAGATTGATTATTAGAAAAATAATGGGTGGAATACAAACTATAGGTGGTCACAAAATGAGAAGTAACGGGGAGATCTAGAAAAAATATGCGGAAGGCATGAAGTATTGACAAATCAGACATTAATCTTCTTTGGGCATCTCTATCGAGTGAAGGAGAGCAGGCACACGAAACAATATTCCTGTACTGTTGGAGAAAGAAATCGTAACAGAGCGGATTAAATAAATAAAAAAGTACTAAAAAGGATGTACATAAAAGAATCGGAAATAACAGAAAGAAACGTTTCTAAGGATAAAACACTAAACTTAGAATGATTTCGAGGCAGATGGAATTACAAATCGGAAACAATATAGATAAAAACTGGAAAAGGTAACAGGGGAAGGTAAAATGTGAAACAAGTACGAAAGAAACATTAATAAAGCTGTTACGTTACCCTATTTTGTCACTATAAAGAAAAAAACTAATACTATCGATTCACAAGCTTCGCTTCACGTCTGGCGTCGCACAAGGCCCTAGGAAGCAGGAGAGAAGGAGAACAAGAAACAGATATCGCAGAATAATAGCCTCGCCACTTCCTCACTTCCTAACAACCACTTATGTTGAGATCAAAGCATGGCTTCACACAATGCACTGTTGTACTTCTGACAAAACCTGAAGAACGCCCTATCTTTCTACGGAGAGACAATGAACGACAAACTGATGTAATGTAATGTAAAGGGCAAAGAAATTGTGCACTCGAATTTGGTGAGAAACAGACAACAAAATAGCCCCTTAGCACACATAACATAAATTAAGGGTGCAAAATAAGTAAGGGAAAGGATACTGTGCTTTTCCTCTGCGAAATCTGAAGTAATGTTGTTTAATCCGGTATTTATGGATTCACAATTAAGGTAAAATAACCACGTAGCAAATATAGCACCTTAATTTGGACTCCACGTGTAGACACAGTTTAAGACGCCACAAACTTTAATATAGAGAATGTGATATGAAATTAAGAAAGTTAAGGATTTTTAACACTACAATTAAATGTAACAGGTCCACATATGCGATTATCTTTTATATAAGGAAAGTTTGCCAACTCAAGTATCCAAGTTGCTGTCAAGAATAGTATACAGATGATTGGGAAAGAAAATTAAGAACCTGTTAGATGACGATCAGTTTCGCTTCATGAAAGGTAAAGCCAACAGAGGAGCAGTTCTGACGATGCAGTTGACAACGGAAGCAAGATTGAAGAAAAAATTCAAAACAGGTTCAGAAGATTTGTCTACCTATAAAAAGCGTTCGACAATATCTAGTGGTGCAAGATTTTCGAAATTCGTAGAAAAATGGGGTAGGCTATAGGGAAAGATGGGTAATGTACAATAAGTACAAGAACCAAGAGTGAATATTAAGACAGGAAGACGAAGAACGAACAGCACGCATTAAAAAGGGTGTAAGACAGGAACGTAGTCCTTCGTCCCCAGTATTCAGTGTGTACATTGAAGCAGGAATGACCGAAATGAAAGATGGGTTGAAGAGTGGAATTAAAGTAAAGGGTGAAACGATATCAATGATAAAACTCGCTGGGGTGCAGAATATGGATTGAGAGTAAATCGAAGAAAGGCAAAAGTAACAAGAAGTAGCAGTAATGAGAACGGCGAGAAACGTAACATCAGAATTGGTGATCACAAAAAGTTAAGGAATTCTGAAACCTAGGCAGAAAAATAGCGAATGACAGAGCAAGGAGGATATAAAATCCTAATTAATACTGGAAAACAGAATTCCTGGCCAAGAGAAATCTATTTTCAAACGCAGATCTTAGTATAAGGAAGAAAATTCTGAGAACGTACATTTGGAGTACAGCCTTGTATGGTAGTGAAACACCGACTGTGCGAAAATCGGAACAGAAGAGAGTGGAAGCATTTGAGATGTGGTGTTACATAAGAATATAGAAAATTATTTGAACTGATGATGTAAAATATGCGGAGGTTCTCCGCAGAAGAGGCGAGGAAAGGAATATGATGGAACATTTGCTAAAACAGCAGGGAAACACTGAGAAGAAGGACAGAATGGCAGGACATTTTCTAAGACATCAGGGAGTAGCTTACATGGTACTAAAGGGAATTGTACAAGGTAAAAACTGTAGAGTAAAACAGAGATTGGAATACGTCCAGCAGATAATTGAGATGAGAAGATTGACAGATAAGAGGAATTCGTGTGGGAGGATCAAACCAGTCAGAAGACTGATAATTCAAAATAAATAAATAAAACTAAATCAGTCATAAATCTACCATACGTATTCATTTGGCAAACCAGTTTCGAAATATTGTATCTTCACTTTCAACATTAAAAATCGACTGTGCCGTATAAAAAGTGTAAATACGCCGTATTAGAATAGTGTCAGACGAAAAGCATAATTAACTAAAAGGTAAGTTACAGAATAAGGAATGATGTATTATTTTATGGAAGTATCCTGAGTAATCTAAGTTTAAACTGTCTGAGATTTGCGTTTTACTTGATTATTTACTAGTTTTGAAATAATATTTCTCTGGTCTATATTTCAAATTGTTTTACAGTCGTTTCTTGTCTCTTCTGATTTCCTGCCTGTGCGGGTATTAACTGAACCGTTCTCTAAGTGTTTTCTTGTTGTATACTTTCGGGACATGTATCAATTGAGAAGATTTTGTCTGTTCTGCCCGTGACTGAACTAATACTATGCTTTATTGAATTTACGTAGTGGAAAAACACCTTTCTTGGTGCATTCAGTCTCGTAATGCCAATTGAGGAGCTACTGGACCGAATAGTAACGGCTCCGGTCAAACAAAACCATCGCAAGACCGGCAGAGCGGTGTGCTGACCACACGCCCCTCCTATCCGCATCCTCAGCAGAGGATGACACGGCGGTCGGATGGTCCCGACGGGACACTTGTGGCCTGAAGATGGAGTGCTTGCTAAGAACCACCTGGTTGGGGTCAAGGTGTAATATATCAACACTTCTATTCCAACTTAAAATTCAAATATTAAATATTTTTGGGGTGGTTCCCTACAGTTCTCTGGGCCCTTCTCTGCAAAAACTTTTGCTCATTTATTTGGCAGTGTTTGTATAGTGGCTCACTGCCTGTTCTGATGTGATAATGCTTATTAATGTTGTATTTACTGCTATGGAAAGTTTGTTAACTGAAACATTTTCCTGTCTGTTTCAGTAATACCTGAATTCATATTTTACATCATTTTTCTTTTTTACTCTGAAACAGAACACACCGTTGGTTTGAAGTTCTACGATTTGCTACCTCGTGCTAAACTGCTCAGTTTCTACTTGTCTGTATTGTTGATTTGTATGGATTCATTTGATATACTCAGACCTTATTTGGTAAGGTAATACATACTATTTGGAGAAAATATATTTTTAATGGTCTTTCCTCGTTGAAGTGTTATATTACTGGACCTGGAAACTTACCGCTGCCAGCTCCTCGACTACTGTAGTATTTCAAGATGGAACTAATAACATTTGCGACTGGAGCATAGTTTCTTACCGGAGCAGCAAGCATTTACGGTAGTGGCCATCTCAGCGAAAAACTTAAAATTAAGCTTCGACATGATGGCCAGTATAAGCACGGGTAATCGTGGCTGGGGTGGGGAGTAAGATGGTGTCTCTGGCCGGAGCGGGCAGAGCGGCTGGTGTTCGGGGCTCGGTGTCCCTGTGCCATAAAGATAGGCGCCTCCCCGCGGGCTCACAGATAGGCCGTATCTCAACCAGCAGGCGCGCAGGCGCGGCAAAACCGCCGCGAGTAGATCTCCCCTTCTTTGTAGGCGCGCGCTATGCTGTCTGCGGCGTTGAGCGCGGCCCATATTTCAGTATATGCGGCCGCTACAAGCGCAGCTTAGCCGTGATAACGCCCACAGAATAAATGGCCCGCGGCGCTGAAAGAAGCGCCTCCGCTTTACAGGTGGCTGCTGCGACGTTTGTCACGTTACGCCGTCCACCCCCTCCGCCCCCATTCCCCCCCCCTCCCCCTCCCAAGCAGCAAGTAATGTCTTTGGCAGATATATACTTTAGAGTCGAGGCGGAGGAATGTGCCCTGCCGAAAGTAAGAAGTCTTTCTTGCAGCTCCAGACTCAACAAGAGAGAGAGAGAGAGAAAGAGAGAGTGTGTTATTCTCCGCCCGGTGGAAGACTCGGATAGAAGTGCCGAAATTGTGGCTGTATACGTAACGAGATGGAGCAAGTATGAAACTGTGAGTTCGCAAGGGAGATGTTCCACTACTCGCCTCCTGTTCTTCCAGGTGATTCACCTTTTCCTCGTTTATCTCACGAGGGTACTGAAATATCACATTGAACTATAGTAGGTTCAGAACCGGAGTGAGCCGGAACATAAAAAAATTTAAAAAAAACACACACTCAAATAAATGAGAAAAGGTAAAATAAAGTGCTCAGATGACTGCAAGGAATCACGCAAAAATATTTAATATTTGAATTTCCAGCTGGAAAAAGAAACGATGACATATGTAAATCTTGACCTCAGCCAAGTGGTTCATACACTAAATAAATTCAATAAATCACACAATGATTTCAGTTACTACTAAAACAAACAAAGACATTTCAAATGACACGCGTCCCCAAAATATAAACCAGTCATCAAAAATACTCTCAGTGATCGGTATGCTTTGTTAATTTTTTCAAATTGTTGCATCCTTGAGCCCCCAGTTCGCGATGTACGCTCACCAGTTAATGGCTAACGCTACAGATCACACTTTATTAATAATTATAGCACAGGGTTACATCACCAGTTACAGTTACATTCTCAGCAAGCACACCAAGTCCTTTAATCCATACGTGTATTTTTTCATCATTACTAACTTTACGACAGGAGCGGGTATACAATGTAAAAGGCATATTACTATATACATAACTAGGTCTGGATTAGGTCTTAGCATCTATTCCACAGTGCCAGGTCTTGTAAGCGATGACATCTCGGTCAGCGAATGATTCCAATCCAGGTAGAGAGGCATTCTCACATCGGACGATAGGGAGAGTAAACCATCCACTTCCATTACTCCCTGTGGCAACGTCAAGACTGAAATTAACTCGACATTCACGGAAAACAATCAGTCCATTCAATATGACACTTTGTGCAGTTCCATTTGTGCCAAGTTTATTCTCCAGGCTTATTAAGTGTTTGTAGACTGGCATGCGATGGCGACGTTGACGATACACACGTCGACGGCGCATAGTGCTTCAATGCTGTTGCCGATTGACCTCACAGCCGATTGACCTGTTTCTGTTGTTGTGAGACATGAGGTTGTGTTTTGTGCTGCATTTTTAAATATATGTAGTTCTATTAATTGTATACCCATTTAATTGTGTACCCAATGACTGCCCATATCAATACTCCAGATTCTGGGCCCATATGTGGATGAAAGCAGGCAGGTGACGAACGTTCACAACAGAACCTCCTCAAAGAGATACGTCCATTCTTTTTCTAAAGCCAAACTCATCGTTATGTAACACGTCTTCAGGTTTCTTTTCCATTCTTCTGTTTATCATTCTTGTCAGCGGCTTGGATGCTGGAACTGTTAAGCTGCTTGTGCGTTAGGTCTCACAATTGTCGGCTCTCGCAATCTGCGGAATTGTGTGGATGATGTTTTCCCGAAAGTCTGATGGTATATCACCACACTCATACATTCTACACACCAACATGAATATTTGTTTTGTTGCTAATTCCAATCACTGCCCTATTTTATCCCAAGTCTTCCAAAGTTCTTTCAAATTCTCATTGTGTCGATTTCTGTTTCTTCTTCTGTCACATCAGCCAAGTCTTCCCCCTTATAGAGGCCACCAGTGTACCTTTTCCATCTACACCCTCTAACAGTGGAATTGCCCTTCCTCTCTTAATATTATCACTCATGGTTTTATTTTCACTTTGCCGAGTCAGTTCTTCTGACAGTCATTTCCTTTTCGATTTCTTCACATTTGCGCATTATCTTCCTTGCAGTTCTTATTTACTTTATTACTAAGGGACCTGCATTTCTGTATTCCTTAATTTACCTGAACATTCGTGTACTTCCTTCTTTCATCGATGAGTTGAAGTATTTATTTTTATGCCAGTGGTTTATCCTGTTACCTTCTTTGTATCAATGTTTTCCTTTCCAACTTTTGTGACTGCCGCTGTTAGAGACACCCATTCCCCTTCAACTGAACTGCCCCACTGAGTTGTTCCTTATGATCTCAGAGAATTTCAAGCGTATCTCTTCATTCCTTACTACTTCAATATCCCACTCCTTTGCCCATTGCACTTCCTGAGTATTAAGCTTCAGCCTGCACTTCATCGCAACTATATTGTGATCTGAGTCCTTATCTGCTCCTGAGTACGCCTTAAAATCCACTATTTGATTTCGTAATCTCTGCCTGATCACGATGTAATCTGACTCATATCTTCCCATATTTCGCCGTTTTTTTTCGTGTATGCTGCTCCTCTTGTCATTCTTGAACAGAATATTTGTTGTTACCTTCTGAAATTTATTGCAGTACTCAGTTAATCATTCTTCTCTCTCATTCCTAGAACCAAGCCTATATTATCTCTTACCCCCTTTTTCTACTCCTTCCCATGAAACTGCACGTCAGTCCCCCGTGGCTATTGGGTTTTCATCTCTCTTTACACACTTGATTACCCGGTAAATATCCTCATTTACTTTCTATGTATTTTCATCTTCGGCTTGCGACGTCGTCAAGTATACCTGATCGCTACCGGTGTTGCTTTGCTGTAGATTTTGATGAGAATAACCCTGTCACTGGTCTGTTAATAGTAACTCACTCTCTGCTTTACCTTCCTACGTTTTTCATGAAGAATCTCATTCCCGTTATACCATTTTGCGCTACTGTTGATATTAGGCTATACTCATCTGATCAGAAATCCTTCGTCTTTTCATATCTCTTCACTGGCGCCCACTATATCTACATTGAGCCTCAGTATCTCACTTTTCAGATTTTACAGCTTTTCTACCACGTTTAAACTTCTGACATTCCGCGCCACGACTCGTTGAACGTTATCCTTTCATTGTTGTTGGCCCGTACCTTGGTTACACACTATATGTCTGTAATGCAGTGGTTTCCATTGCCTTCTACATTCTCATGCCGTTGATCCTTGCTGATTCTTCCGACTACTTGCGGGCAGATTCATACCCTATATGCAAGAGAGTGCACTGAACCTCTGGCTGCTGCTTCACCCTCTTTGAGCATGCCGTTGGCAGAATAAGGGTGTGTGACGGAACGTCACATAAATTGACATTTCGAGAAAAATTAAAAGGGTCTTTTGTGTGTTAAAAACACGAAAGACTACGTCCGTGTGCACGATGAATATCAAATATTAAAGGGTGTAGTTTAATATCTGTAAAGCTTGCAAACAGCGATGCATTTGACAAATAGTCTTTTTGTATATAGAATCTGTGTAACGTAGGTGAAGAAGAACAGAGATTATGTTTTTTTGGGGTAGATTTTTTTCTCCTAAATTGTTTTTCGTCTACCGGAAGGCCGCCATTGTACCAAGTCCAATATTTAATGTATGTCTGTCTGTAAGTTATCAGAATATATGTCCAATTGTTATTAGAAAGTGTTGGTTATTGAAGTAGTGAGCACCTCCCATAATAGCCATCATTAATTCTGATTAATAACTCTATTTCAGAACTTCAAGTTGCGGAGAGCTCTCTTTCCCTAGCGGCATTTGGTCGGCAATTACGCTGACAATATTTTTTAGTTAGAAATTCAGTCTGTAATATTAAAAGTAAATGCGGGAGACTTCTATATTTTGATCTTCTTATAGTTTCAAAGCTAGTAAAGTGAAGACAAATTCCATTCATTAATGTTTTCGCACTGAATGAGTTCAGTATGTTTAAGATTGGCCGCTTAACGGCAGAAGAGATTCTCCTCAGTTTTTGCCTTGCAGATAACGAATAGTAAATACAGAAAATATTCCGTTTAATAAGCACAAAAGATATCTCAGGTTCTTTGTGAAAGTTGGTACCTAAATGACCAGTAGTCCATGAGAACCAAATTAATCATTACAGTTTGCGTAAGAGCACGCATATTTTCTCTCCATAATAGCAGCGCTCACGCGAACTATCTGTTAGAAGGCGGTGAGTCGCGCGCTGTGTGTAAAATATTATTTCGTGCGTACTTCGAAATAGCCGATGTCCGTACTTATGTTATCGTGGTATTGGGTTATTTCAGAGTCTTATGCTAGCCCAAAATATTTAACAGAGTAAATAATATTGCTATATTCAGTATTTATTTATTTTTGATTAATCACTGTAAATATAGAATTTAACAAAACTACTAATCCCGAGTACCGCGATAGGTGTCTTCTTACGCCGGAAGTCTTCGGACGCAATTGATGATGATTTTTATTCAAAAATTTAAGTTTTAGTTGGGTTTGAGCCCGTGACGAGGACTTTTTGATTACTAATCAAATAAGCAACTCTTAGATTATGTCCTTAGGGAAGGTGGATGCAGAACCGTAAGTCGTCGGAGAAGACAGTGCTGTACCTCTCGAATGTCCCGTGTTGTTGTTGGGAGCAACAATAAGTAATGCCGCAACTGCAGCCGCCGTGCAGACAGTCCGTCATTACGATTCAAGCCCATTTCCTGACTGGATGAACCACCCTGTGAGAATGAACAACAAATACGTCTGTCTGTCCTCTCGGATTTAGTATCGTGGTGCCACTGAGATCCTGCATGGTGTTGGGCGTGGGCCTCCGAAACTCGTTGATTCTATGTTCCCATGATTTTGGGAGCCCAATTAATGCGATCACCAACATCTAAGTTCGATATATAGTTGTGGACGTTTATCCTTCTTTTTGGACAGATAGTTGAGGATGATTATCTTTCTTACACGAGGTGTAACGCGACCTTCTCAAAAACAAACGACAGCAACATGTTATGCATCTTCTCACAAACAAACGACATTCATATGGTATGAATGGCAAGCTAGCTGCGTAATTTTTGCTTATATACAGAATGTTATATTGCTACTGTGTCATACACATAAAACACAGGAATCAACCGAAAATCTCCCTCTTAGTCTTTTCGTCACGAGCTCGTCTTTCTCGATACTACTCTTTGTTTCTGCGTTTCGAAGATATTTTTTGGAATAACTGTTTGCTTATTTACTTTTTTTCTCGCTTATCTCCGGATTTTGTACATCTCGTCTCACATTAAGCTATTCGCAGACGCTACAGCGTGTCTTGTTGTTCCTTCAATCATCGCTTCACTAGCGCACTGACAGGATACCTTCTTCCACAATTTTATACTTTCCACTATCAAACTGATCTTTGTGCAGTGTCCCTGTTATTATACCCCGTCTCTAAAGCTCCATCTTGAGTGGTATTTCCGGGTGGTCTGAGAGACTTTTACGGTATCCTACGTACCTCTGCAGTTTTATTTGATCGAATAATTCAAGAGTGCAAATGTCAAACTTTATAAAATCCATTATTTCATGAAACATGTTTTCAGAGCTATTATTTGTTCTCGGTATTCCGCTGCATGTCTCTAGACTTGTTTCAAGTGTCAGGTCCCGGAGAAAAGTTTTAAAACACTCTTTAGTAGATGTTACATGGTCTTTGCGCCAAGCAATACTTGCCTCAGGAGTTCCAAGTGCCACGCCGCAAGGTCTCAGCTACTTAGTTTATGCACAGTTTGTGTGGTAAGCAGAGTGTATATATGGTTTTTCTCTATCAGTTACACATATTCTAATACATGGAGACAATAAAGATTTAAAATACAGTAAAAAAGTTGGGGACGTGAACAGACAAAAGAACGTGTGTCCTGAAAATATTTGAAAAGTAATTTCTTCCTCAAAACCACATGGAGTTTTACAGTAAACTTTGCAACATCCGATCCCAAGAATGGAGTTTTCGAAGAAACAGTAGTGAATGCTGAGAAACTTTTTATTGTATTAAATTTTGGTTATTCTCTTGCAAAAAATGTGAAAGGTCTTAAGAAATTGTTTTTGTTGACAACGTTTCTGCAATTAAATCATTACCGCAGTATATATATACTTGTATTATCGTGACTAAACCGTATTTTCTCAGTATTAGTGTTACTTGAAACAAGAACATCCTTATTGGCAACTAGGACCAGTTATTCCCTGGTATGAAACCTAGAACCATCTTACCAAATTATTTATTTTCTAATTTCTCACATTATTTATGACAGTGATGATGTGAGCAACATAATTCTCTGGTATGAGAGTATCTTCTCAAGTTTTTGGATACAAATAAGTTATGTAGAAAAAGATATACATGGTATTCTGATTTTCCCGACAAATGTGAGATTTGACACATAGAACATTTGACATTTCCACTCTTCAGTTAACTAAAAAACGAGTGTCGATAATTTAGGAACCCAAGGGAACGTTGCGAAGGTTATTCTGCCGTCTTGTGATCGGAACTGTACGTCACGATAGCTACTGCTCTTGTCGATCAAAGACTATGGATAAATGTTTCTTTGCGCTACTGGACTCGAACCACCCACCTCCGTTACCGTGCCTTAGGGCTTCTAGCTGTAAAGAGAGTACAAGGTGAACATAGTCCAATGTCGCTGCATGAAAGACGGCTCTCTTTGTTTACCCGATCTTCAAATATTTAGGGACATGTCACAATGAGTGGGACCTGACTAAAACTGGGTATAACATTGGATTTTGGCTGGAAATATAATCAATATTTCGCACTCGGATCATAACAGTATCTTATGTTTCTGTCAGGGTCGCGTGTGTCAACTAGAGAGAGTATCTCGCACTAGGACCTTAGTGTAATTGAGTATGTTTTCATCTTATGAATTAATCATAGTTTGTTCTTCAATCCGAGTAACACAAGCTCGTATTTGGTCGCTAGTCTGACGACATTTGATTACAAAATATTTCGTTGACGCTGAGCAAACTTGTTCATGCACTGATAGAGGAAGAAATTTACAATACCAAAGGAGGTGGAGTCAATGGGTAAGATTTTTTTACGACAGTGTTATAATGTCCTGGATTACGTTTCATATATCGAGAAGTATCCCATGATAGCATAAGACATTAAATCCGGTAGCTCCAGCTAAACTTACTGGATGTATCGGTTTTAACGTTGAATTCTCCATAAAAATCCAAACACTAAAGTATACTGCAAAATTATTCGTTGTAATACATGACACTTAGTAACATGTCGGAGGAAAGCACAGATCACCGATCCCCTTTAGGACGTTCTCCGGAACGGCACGGTGGGATTGACTCACTGCACCGAATGCTCCTTATCGAGTATGTACTGGTGTATTTTGATGATTTACTGTAACTATCCCTATGGTCAGCAGACAGCTGTTTGTGTATTTAATGTCACATATTATTAAAGTTAATAACACCTAAGACCATTACCATCCTGTCGCCCTCTTTTATGCTGAATTTGCATTTTTGTCATTTCTTTTGTTTCAGAATCCTAGTACGAAGTGGTGTGGGCGAGGATCTTTGTTTCTTCTTGCAAATTAATTGTGTGCTCCATCACCACAGACTTATTAAATGGTTGATCTCCAGGTGGCATTCATGTTCCCCAGAACCTTCACGAAAAAGTCGAGTATTCGGGTGAGTTTAGTTACCACCACGTTAGCACATTGCTTAGCATTCTCCACGTGTTCTGAATTGACATGATCACTACCTGTGTTCGAGAATGTAACGAATGTGGAATGAAATCCTTTGCAATTGTTACCTGCCAGTACATAATCTAAATTTACGTCGGTGTATGACGAGTAATGGAAACTTGATTAGCAAATCTGTCTATGGCGACTGAAAGACAGTGACATAGGTAGTCCAGAAAATCATGCGTTAATTTAAATAATACCACTTGATAATGGAGATATTTTCCTCTGAATCTATTGACGAAGATAATAAAAGTAAATAAAACTGACTAATTACAGTTACTTGTGTATATCAATTGAAAAATCCTTTACCAAGAGATAGCTCTGCCTTTTATAAGTGCATAAATGTCTACGACCACAGTCAACATGAACAAAATAATTTTGTCTTTTAGACTGCATTATTATGAAATACAAAAACAACTATAGATCCGAAGCTTCGACAATCTTTGCAGCTGCACCGACAAAAAAAAAAAAACTTCAGTTTGGTGGCCTTGAATAGGACCTCTCCAACGACGATCGAAATCCCTGATTTATAGATGTTTTTGTGTCTCATAATGACGTAACCTAAAAAACCAAAAGGATTTTATTGGAATGTCTCTCTCCGTTGAGAGATGTTACAATAATCTTCATTCAAAGAGTAATCTTTTGCAAGGGTTTACTCTCATGTATACAAAAAATCTATGAACACACATTTAAGTAACAGCTATATGTAAAATTGTTACTTAATACTGATAGTATGAAAAATACTGTTTGCAGTTACGCTTCCAAAACCACAATATTTTCTTCCACGCAGATATAAAGAAGGAAACCAGATAAGGATTTAACGTACCTTCAACGACGTTGTCATTGGAAGACAGAACGCAATTAAGATTGGTGATGCACGTGCCATGAACGATGGGGTCATTAGACACAAGGCACAAACTCTATACGAAGAGCAGGACATAAATCGGGAAAATAATTTTGGAGATATCACAATGGAGTTCGATGGGACGCCACGAGAAAGTTCTACCTGAAATGCTTGATAGGGAAATGAAACTGTCGTCTCCAGTGACTTACCTCCGTCGCTCAGACTAAACAATTCCATAAGTAAACCATGAAACAGGTAATAGCTATCAGATCCTTTTTTCCACGTGGATACTGATGTAAAGCAGTACTCTGTGGGTTATTAATATTTTAACTTTAGTATGAAATTCATCAATTACGCTCGCATAAGAATTAGATTAATTATAGGCGAATATTATTAACGTTACGGTAAAATGTGAAGTGACATAGAGGATGATAGCTGGCCATGATATAGCTACGTGATGTAAATTTTACCCGCAGAGAAAAATTCTTCGCCGGAGTGGAGTGATAAATTGAAGCCTTGAAATCCCAGAACGCATCCCCCATAAATCGCAGGGGCAATATAGAATCCCAATTACGCCACGCGAAATATTTCACTTTAAGCTCCTGGCATTCATTAAGGTGATTAAAGATTTCCCGCATCTCGCAGTCGTCGCTCTGCTGAACTGTCTTCATTGTGTGAATCGTCCCCGTAAACGCTTCAGACGTGAGCTCTTTGTTCGCACGTGACATTATAACAGCCGTTACATCATCGGCCTTCTCATTATTTTACATCCTTATTCTCTCTCTTTTCAAAGAGAACTGCTATCCACGGATCAGGAAACTGGCCGTAGGAGAGAATTCAGAAAAATCCTGGAAGTGGACTGCAAGCAGAGAGAGAGAGAGAGAGAGAGAGAGAGAGAGAGAGAGAGCGACCTCTGTTAGCAGTTCTGTCCGTACGCTTCGCCGGTAGCGCACCTCATATCGGAGGATTAGGTCTAGCAATAGCAGTAAGCCGTCGTTGGCCGCAATGGCCAGATTTTTACAAGGCACTGACCACCCAGTGTCTAACTACGGGTTTCATTCCGCAGCGGAAGAAAGGAACGGGAGATGAAAGATTCTGGCAACACAGCCACCACGGACTTTTCTCGCCTGCCGCTCGGATTGCAATCTCCGGAAGACAAAAGAATGTGGACTCACAACGCTGCGGAAACAAACGCATTGCCTGGGCAACGTTGCTCTTTATAGTTTTTTCGAACTGGTAGGGCTGCAGCACCACATTAAGTGCGATATTTATTGGAAAAATGTAATAGGAATGGCAGCAGGGATAAAATGCAAAGAACCGAGACCGCGGTTATCGAAAGATACCGAGGCGACAGTTGACAGGGTAATGAGACAGGGCTGCAGCGAATACCCAATGCTATTCAGTCTGCACATCAAGCAGGTTGCAACGGAAATCAAGGCGGAATTTTGTAAATGAATTATATTTCGGGCCGAAGAAATAAACTAAAAATTAGTTCGGGCTTGGATTATCAGTAGATAGCAATGCAGACTTTACTGATAACAGTATTTAAGATAACCATCAACAAAAGCTAAACAAGGCTAATAGAATATAACTGAATTCCCTCGTCCACTGTTCAGTGGCTTGCAGACACGGATGTATAGATGTAAATAAGATTTTGAAACGATACACTAAATGAAGCACATGAGTTTTGATATTTGGGAAGCAGTATTACTCACGATGAGGGAAGTTGTGAGGATATGCATACATAAAAAAAAATATTCTGCATCACCTCGGTTCCGAAAGTTCCGGAACCTGTGTAGAAAATTGGAATAGAGATCAACATAAACATCGTTTCCGCCCTTTTTATTGCTCATGTAAACCACATATTGCATGTTGTACTGCCATACATCGGGACCGCCAGAGGTGGAGGTCCAGATTGTTGTACACACCGGTACCTCTAATACCCAGTAGCAGGTCCTCTTGCATTGATGCATACCTGTATTCGTCGTGGCATAATATCCACAAGTACATCAAGGCACTTTTGGTCCAGATTGTCCCACCCGTCAACCGCCATTCGGCGTAGATCCCTCAGAGTGACTGGTAGGTCACGTTGTCCATAAACAGCCCTTTTAATCTATCCCAGGCATGTTCGATAGGGTTCTTGTCTGGCGAACATGCTGGCCATTCTAATCGAGCGATGTCGTTATTCTGAAGGAAGTCATTCACAAGATGTGCACGTTGGAGGTGCGAATTGCCGTCCATTAAGACGAACGCCCCGCCAATATACTGCCGATATCGTCGCCCTATCGGTCGGAGGATGACATTCACGTATCGTGCAGCCTTTACAGCGCCCTCCATGACCATAAGCGGCGTCAGCTCCACATAATGCCACCCCAAAACAGCAGGGAACCTCCACCTTGCTGCACTCACTGAATGGTTTGTTTAAGACGTTCAGCCTCACCGAGTTACCTCTAAACACGTCTCCTTCGATTATCTGATGAAAGCATATGCGACACTCATCAGTGAAGAGAACGTGATGCCAATCCTGAGCGGTCCATTCGGCATGTCGTTGGGTCCATCTGTACCGCGATGCATGGTGTCCTGGTTGCAAAGATGGTCCTCGCCATGGGCGTCGGGAGTGAAGTTGTGCATCATGCAGCCTATTGCGCATGGTTTGAGTCGTAACACGACGTCCTGTTGCTGCACGAAAAGGATTATCGACCATGGTGGCGTTGCTCTCAGGGTTCCTCAGAGCGATAATCCGTAGGTAGCAGTCATCCAGTTCAGTCGTAGCCTCTGGGCGGTCTGCGCGAGGAATGTCATCGACAATTCCTATCGCTCTGTATCTCCTCCATGTCTGAACAACATCGCTTCGGTTCACTAAGACGACCGCACTTCCCTTGTTGAGAGACCTTCCTGACACAAAGTAACAATGCTGGCGCGATCGAACCGCGGTATTGACCGTCTGAGCATGGTTCAACTACAGACAACAGGAGGTGTGTACTTCCTTCCTGGTGGAATGACTCGAACTGATCGGCTGTCGAACCCCCTCCGTCTAATAGGCGCTGCTCACGCATAGTTGTTTACATCTTTGGGCGACTTTAGTGACATCTCTGAACAGTCAAAGGGACTGTGTCTGTGATACAATATCCACAGTCAACGTCTATCATCAGGAGTTGTGGGAACCGGGGTGATGCAAAACTGTCTTTGATGTGTGGAAAATGACGCGTGGTATGACAATGAATGTATTTCTGGAAAGTAGAAATATTTTAACTTGTAAGATAATCATAAGTTTCGGAAGAAAATTCAGTCTTATGAATTATTTTTCTGAAAACATGGAATGTAGCATCGTAAGGAAGTGTTTCATTGGTAGGTAAGAAGAGACTGAAAGAATCTGAAGTGTGGTGCTATAGAAGAATGCTGAAGCAGTTGGATACATCGGAAAACTAAAACAGAGATACTGCATTGAATTGGCAAGAAATGAATTTTATGGCAGAACGAGAGCAAAAAGGAACCGGCTGACGGGAAATATTCTGTGGCTTCAAGGAATCATAATTTTCGTAGAAGCGGGAAGTTTGAGGGCAAAAATTGTAGAAGGAACCCAAGACTTGACTACAAAAGGCAAATTCGAATATAAACTATAATATCTGTTGCAGTAATAAATCAGAAATGCCGTGGCTGGTGCACGATAGACGAGCAAACAGGACTGCACAAACTAGTCTTCGAACTGAGTAAAACAACAACAATAATGGAGAAACAACAACAATAGGGAAAGAACAACAACAGAGAAACTCTACCACAAAAACTATTCAAGGAAAAAATTGGAGGAGGGGATAACAGAGCGAAATCACTGATGGTACTATTACCCAGGGCCTACAGTGAAAGGGAGTGAAATATTGCCAAATACTTGCGACCAAGTAGAAGGAACTGCTGATTCAAAATTTGGGCACGAAGAAGATTTTCGTGATTGGTCAGCATATCTTGGGTAATCTTTGAGCAGGAACTAAGCTGTAGGTATTAAAAAGAAATGAGGCGCACCATGAGAGGACGGTCAACAAAATTCCATCGAACGCAGTAGCAGTATTTTTAAAAAAATTGTTATTTCTTACACATTATACTGCTGTGTGTGTGCGGGTGTGGGGGAGGGGGGGGGAGGCACACAACAGCAAGGTTAACAACGCACTTACGCTATTCGTAAAGCAAAAGGACTGTAAAAGGTAAAGTGAGAACCCTTGGGAATTAAGCGGTTCTGAAAAAAGGTCTCGGGTATGTAGAGGGTTTCAGAGTAAACCAGATGGAGTGGTTAAACAGATGAAATTAAATTCCCATAACGGTATGGTGCTAGCTTTTGGTCGACCACACTAAACATCATAAATTAAACAATAAATTCCCATAACGGTATGGTGCTAGCTTTTGGTCGACCACACTAAACATCACAAATTAAACAATTCCTTGTTTAACAATAATATTTGGCAACATTCAACCGTTTTATGTCGTACGCATCAAGCAACAACGCGTTTCGAGAGCCAGGGCTCTCATCGTGAGATCGTTGTCTCTCTAAAAGCGTTGTTGATTTGTTTGTAGGTCATAAAACAGGTGGAAGCTACCATTTATTACTGTTAAAATGTAACAACTGCTACCTCACATACTTGAAAAGAATAATGTTATATTTACTTCCTTATCTGTTGTTCTATTCATATTGCACTTGGATCCTCCAACGCTACTTCGGCTTGTAGTTTAGCAAAATCTTTATTCTTGTCGCATGTTCTCTCTATTTATTTCTGTCTTTTATTACTTCTTTCTTATAGGTGAATACCTTTAGCTCTCGTCTGACAACTTCCCTCTAGTAAATCTACAACCCACCACTTTCTTAGAGTCTCGTTTCTCTCCCTTCTGCTTTCTTGGTCTACAGTTTTTTAGTGTCCAACGTTCACATCCATTAATCTGCTATTCTGGAGGTTCCTCTTCCTTATGTTCTTACATGTGAACTGAAACTCTTTCAGTTTTCGAGCGATGCCATGATTTTCTACATTCATAGTACTGCCACCTAAAAAAAAATTCGTTGACATTTTTGTTATTTGTATCTTGCAACGTTTAAGTTCACATTTTCTGAGTCCCATCAATTTGATCTTTGTTGTAGAGAAGTTCGGGTTATACTTCTGTGATAGTGTCATAAATGTATGCAGCCTTGTTTGGATTTTATCCTCTGGGACCACTAAAATTACTTGTCATCTGCGAAGGGCACTGTGTTTAGAGTAATAAAACCAAGTCAAAAATTTTTGGTATTTCTCCCACACCATTCATTAATAGTATCATATATCACACCATCACAGTCAGAACCTATGGAGAGGAGGTAGCTAGGAGTTAACAGAGATACTGGGTGAATATTTTTTTAGCTCAGTATTGCTGTATAAAATTAATGGCAAATTCACTATATACGTTGTGGATATCGAACCCAATTCTGATTTAAAATGACGATCCATCTACGTTTAATATGCGAACAGTCTCCCCAGGCATGAAACAAAAGAATTTTCTGAAACCTATCCGCCTGCTTAACCGGATGGTAACGTGCTTGACTCCTATGCAGCGGGCCTGGGTTTTATTGCCGGTCGGGTTGAAGATTGTTCTCCACTCGAGCACTGGATATTGTGTTGTCCTCATCATCATCATCTCATTCTCATCATCTGCTCGCAATCATTCTGAAAGCTAAGACTAGCCACCCAGCTCGTGCTGACAAAGACAACGATCAGGGAACCCTTACCCAGCGCATGCTGACCATCAGAAACATTACCTGGACCCAACACGTCTATCTGATGATGAGCCTCCATTGAACTTAAGAGTAGCTAAAGGTGCGGAAAATAAATCGTATAAAAATTAAAAAAAACATATGGTATTATATTACACAAAATTAAATCGCCAACAAATGAGTGGTTCTTCATTCTGGAGAATATTTCCTAGTGAAACACTTTCCTGTTTAAAGAACATACTGCACAATGTAATAAAACTGGTTATGCTAATATAAATCTACTAACAGATCTTGTATCATATGAAATGACTGATTCCTAAGATGAAGATTCAAAACCAAGAAATCCACTACCGTACAGCTGTACGAAAATCTGTAAACGTCAACGTATATAAGCACTTCATGTAATTACTCCGACTTAAAAAGATATACATTGTAAACAATTATTTGTACTTTGTTTGTGAAATGTATGTTTCAAAGATAATTTTGTATGAATAGATCGATACATGTTTTACAGGTAAGTCTGTTCTTCTTCGGTATGAATGGGGAGTGTGAGTATGATATAAGAGTTATGTGTGTGTTGAGTTAGCATGGAGGTTGGTCTATAAAACATTGTGAAGTAAAATGACTCAAAATGTATCTACTCAACGACAGAAACTCCGTTAGTGTTCATATTATTTAAGAAAATGAAGCCGAACATCCTTCAGACCAGCATGTCACTATCTCAGCGAGTCAAGAGCTATGAAATTGTGACCAGCCACTCAAAATTAAATTTACTTTAATGAACCGATTTTGGGTTACTGGAGGATGGTGACGGCTGGAATAGGATTCTCATGAATTGTCAGATAGCGGTCCATTAATCACTAGCCAAATTCCCGCACCACTCCCGGATTTATTGCAACTAATGATTTTTGGCTATTGTCAGGTTCAACTGAATGTCACAAATATAGATAAAATGACGTGCGATTTCCACTGATATTATTCATACATATACAGAAACTACAAAAAGTGTATAGATTGTTTACGAAGGAAAATATTAAATTTTTATCTTGCACAGGAAAATTTACAGTCAATTAAAAATCAAAAATAAAGTCATCAAAGTAACACAGAAATATACGTGTAATCTGATATTGTCTGTAACAAATATCAAGTCGTACAGGTCAGAACTAACTCAGGAAACGAAACACTGGAAAAGTCAACAAATTCTATTTAGATGCAACACATGCATCACATCATGGTATCCTATGTAACACACCGAAGAGGAACTTACGGAAAACCAGACGGAAGACAGTTTCATGAGTAGCTTAATGGAAATGATTGTTGGGCACTAACTGAACTACATATCAAAAGCAGAAACCAGAAAGCACGGATGTGATATGCTTAGAAGAAGAAACTGGAGTCGTTAAGAAAGACAAAGGATTCAGTAATTGATTCAGAATTGAAAACTCTGAAAGTCTTGAGATAAAATAAGGCAAAAGGGATGGATAACATCCGATCGGAATCATTAGAAAGTTGCAGGATGGGATTGTAAGCCTGGATCACATAATACGAACTGCCAATCCCGATTCTATGTCACGCCTATGGGAGTGGGACTATCCATAGAGAGACGGAAGGATGCTTTACACATATGAACAGAAAGTAATATATTCTGACAAAACATGCATGAATACTTGTGTAAAAATTATTATCTGTGTGAATTTTTGTAAAGATTAAGACGAAAAATTCCAGGTGTAGAGAGATGACTTCACAGAAATTTCATACGAACTGGTTTATTCGTAATTATATTTTTGGATAGGGAATAATTATTATAAAATGTAAAAGATAAACAATAAAAGACACAAATGAAACAGAGAAGATTGTAAAATGTTTAATATATGTTTGACCGACAAAAATCGCGGTCTCCTGACAGGTTCTTTGCTAAGTTGTTCGATGAAATCGTACACTGCTAACGGAGTATGCCTATGTGGATCGACATTCATTGACCCAATTTTTTTTGCATCCAGTGGCGATGTTATTGCTTCCACTGAGACGTGTGGCCAGTGGTGATAACTGCCACGTCACAAACTTCAAATTTGTGCCCCCTCCCCTCACCCCTCGACAGATATCTGACATTTCCCCAAACTTTTGTTTGCTCCACATCGTCACGTAGCTCGTTTACCGAGATAAGTTCGACTGTGTCTCGTGACGAACTCATTTCAGCCAGGAGTTTTTGAGATTATGAGGGTGTCTCAGCTTCTCGAGAACAGCGCTTCTCAAAGGAACTGAAGAAATACTAACTTCTAATCTAGTTATAGTAAGCCAATATTTCCGTAAATGGAGGTTATAATATAAACTCAATAAAACAGTAGTTGCACGTTTTCATCTGACCAATAGACTGTCTCAGAGAGACAATGGAAGGGATTGGATATGGCCAATGCCTGTAGAACGTTTCCTGCCATCATGGGTAGAGCCAACAACAAAGCACAATATCGACGAGCTTTTCGTGATCAGGAAGTAGTCCCGAAATAGTGCTTAGGAAAACGCTAAATTCGGAAGGATATGAATACACTTTACAGCATCGTGTTCTGCGAACAGTAGAGAAACAGCTGAGAGACGATTATTGTCTGTATCAGCATGAAAATTCACCCTGTAATAGAGTAGCATCTAAGAGGTAATGATTTGTGGGCAAAAACCTTCCTGAAATAGACTGGCGTGCACATTGTTTTGACCTAAGCCACATACATCAAACGCGGACTGAGTTAAAACGTCGAATTCTCGTTTTGTCTCCAGACTAGAACGTCCAACATCACTACAGTGTCCGGTTTCGACTCTTGAGGAAAATTGGGCTGCCATTCCTCCACAGAGGTATAGACACCTCCCTAAAAGTGTCTCCAGCAGAGTTCAAGCCGTAATAAAGGCAAAGGTTGCACTCATCCATATTAAAGCATCTAAAAAGTATGCGGATACTTTTGATTGGATAATTTATAAGCATAATAATTCTAGGTGCAAAGTAGATTTGTTCGTGTCCGGCATTTGTACAAAGCAGGACTGTTAACTCTGTAGAAGAAGTAGAAATAGATGAAAACCATGTGACGTGATTGTTACTAGAAGCAGGTACCAGTTACTTAATTCAGTTTGTAACACCACAGCTCTTATGCTGTATGGATTCATTTTGCTTTATTTAATGTTACATTGTTGATCGCCTGTGAATGTGATCAAATCGATAGCATAAAATTGTGTATTCTTTTCTTTGTCAAACCTTTGATGGCGTGATTTGATTCTATGCAAAGTAGTGTATCTGCAATTTGTATTCTTTGTCCCATTTGGAGGGAACAGAACTTATTGTATGTAATTGTAATTTTGTGTGAATAATTTTTTGTAGAAGTGTCAATATGTGAAAATGTTCTGTTTTATTTAATGTATTTGTTTGCTGTTATGTAAATTGCTGATCCTCACTTAGGGTTCTTAGTTAGTTTGTATGTAAATGGTGTAGTGGTTCCCCTTGGGAACGGAACTGTGTAGCGCGCGCAAATTGTGGTTGGCCTAGGTGGAAAAGGTGGAACTGATAGTCAGTCGGAGACGAGCCACTAGTCGGAAAGGAGCTACCAGTCTGTGCACTGTCAATGTAAAGGTGCATATCATGCTGATTCAGAGAGAGGCTTTTACTGCTTCTTTCCAATGCCTCGGATGGGTGAATAAATAGCTGGATCTATTCTGGAATTTGTATGAATCGTCGCCATGAAGATACGATAAAGTCCGGCAATTCTACCTGTAATTCCACCTACCAACATGCAGTTGCCACCACATTGCGCAATCACTGTAACGTAATACTATATTGATGTACAGTGAAGGATCAGCCTAATGGATGTGTTAGTGTGCTGAAATATAAGGTAATTCACATCGGAATTTATTTACCTACCTTGATTTTACTCCTCATCATAACACCTCTCAGGGTCCTCTCCGTTTGAAGTAAAGTGATTACCGAGTGTCCTTACTGAAAGTACGTTGAAGCCTAGAGCTTTGTTAAATAATGCCTCTTGAACTTATTAGAAAGGTAGTTAAAGCTAATGTGGTAACAGAGTGAGTTAAGGCAAATGTTATTTGTCCAATAATAATTTTCATATTGAAACTGTTATTTAAAGTGCTGTTACCTACTTCAAACTTCAGGCTGAGTCTTATAAAGTAAATGATCACGTTGTTGTCGGTAGTAAATTCTAAAAAGGAGAGTCAGTTCCTTGCAATTTTGTCAACATTGTGTTTCGTTGTAGTAAAAGTGAGAAAGCTGCAGTTGTGAAACGTTACATTCTCATGTATGCCAAGTGTTTGTCTCTCTTGTGTGCATATTAACAGTATAAAGACCACTCAGTTTGTGTAAACCCTGAAAGTGATAGTGTTTTTCTGTACCTGTTATAATTTTGAAAATAGTTCCTGCTGCTCCAACTGTTAGCTTCAATCTTAAAACATATGTGTGTTAGAGTTCATTGCACTCGCGTGTTGCTAAGTCTAGGATGTGTCTGTTGTGTTGTCCATTATAGTTACTTATACCTACTTTCATAAACGAGAATGTTAATCTTTCTCTTGCCTAATTAGGCTGGCGACCGTTTCCCTTATTCTATAAACAGTATAACTAGGCAAAATTTTGTTTGTCACTATTCCAATATTAACGTAATTCTGACTTTCATTTCCGATAAGCCACTTCCATTAGGAACAATACGGTCAACTTAACAAAATTCCTCTCAGAGGGTAACACTGCTCTGTTGCTTTGTGCCATAGTTACTTTTACAAAATTGTTTTATGTTACAACCTGCTTCTGGCATTGAGGTTATGGTACAGTAGTTAGCAGACGGGGAGTGTTATAAGTTGTAGATCAAATCTAAAGTGTAGTGACTAAGAGCGTAGTACAGTGTTGTATGGAAGTCCAGTATGAAGCTTTATCCTCTGATGAATCCGACAAATCATTTTAGCGACCCCAGCGTGACCTATTCAGGTACGCATGAGAAGACTGCGACCAGTCAGACCATGACATTTTATGTCAGACTGACCTGACGATCCGGCTGCAAACCTGCCAAACATATCACGTAGTATTACACCGGAATAGCCTACGCAGTCACACCTAGGTACATAATTTTCCTCATAGAGTAAGCTTTTGTACTGCAGTGGCACGACATCCTCGCGATCGAGGCTCTAAGATGTTCCGAGATTCCTATCGATGGTGAGCACTGATGGCAGGATTTCACGCTCTATTTCCCCCACCTGGTCCTTTGTTTTTTATTTTCTTATTATGATCAACATTACGCCATGTAACCACTCAGTTCTACTTTTAATTAATGTAGATAATATGTGCTTGTTCTATATCGTATTTCTTTAATTTTCTTTCCCACTGTACAAGGCTCAAACAGGAATCTTCATCGTTTAAGGCCGCCAAAACAACGACTATAAAGTGGCATACGCCAATGCACTCGTATTGTACTACAGTAGAATATGTAGAGGTAATGTAGATTTTACAGTGTAATGAAATGTAATTCAGATAAGCTTAATCACGCCAATGTTAGCTCAAAATATGATTGCTAGATTTGTAATTATTCTTTCTTACATGACTGCAGTAAATATAATAATTCCGACAGTTGAGATTGTAGTTTGAATCATATATATTATTTCTCAAGTCAACGTACATTCTTCTCGACATGGAAATTTTTAATAATACCTTTAACTATCACAGGCAAAAGGGCATCATCGATGTCCAGCTTCATAACTATATTTTAAAAAAGCTAACTTATTCTTCACGAATAAGAGACTCCATTTTCACATTATCTTATTACAAATATTATTTTCTATGTTTTAAGATACTTTCTAACCATAACCACTGCGGTAGTCCATTATCTCTGCTCGTCGTACACGCAGACTTTTCTAAACGAATATACTTTCCGAAACGGCCAAGATGTTAGTAACTGTCGCCTTGAACTGTGATCTACGTGTTGCTACTACGGCCTACCTCGCATTCGTAAAGTACGAAGAGAAATTAAAATCTGAAAATACAGTTAGAAGTTATTGAGGCCTTAGTAATATACCCGGTAAGAAGCAAACACTGCCGTCCTACCTACACATTTCGCATTTATTTACTTCTTTGATTTTATATTAGTATTTCTCATTAAACTTCTCTTCAACAACAGGTAAATGTAAATACTACGGTTGAAAGTGAGAAATTACATGTAATAATACATGGAAATGGATACACAAGTATGTATCACAACTGCATGATTATTATTTCACGTCATTCAGTTAAATTTAAAGCTGTGTTCATTCCCACAACTACTCTTATTCCGACGACTACACTTATTCTAAATACTGTTATTATTTAGAACTATAAAAGTGCGAAAGTTTTGCACGAGTCGCCTGGCATATGATAGTACATTTCATGATGCATATCCAGTTAAATATTACAATGTTTATCTGTAATCAGGTTATTAATTTTGTTCGTTAACGCCCATCAGACTTGAGTAAAAACATCTCGCATTACACATAACAAGTTATTTCATGTGATGGTGCAATGCAAAGTGATTTTATTCATGTCTGAAGATGGGCATTACTGACCGAAATTAATAATATGACTACAAAGAAACATTGCGGTCCAAGAACTGGAACTGTAATAAAACAGATATTTTCCTTGATCGCAGGAAACTTTTTCGTGACTATGTCACAAAAATTTCAATGAATTTACAACACACGATGAAAGAGAATAACTCCTTTCCAATACAACTTGAAACTGGCGAGGGGGTAATAAACAAAGCAAATAAAAACGGAATCTGTCATTTCAAGATTAATTAGGAAGCTGTAAGGTGACCACTATGAGAGAGTACGAAAGCTTTCACAGGAAGGCACTTAACGATTTTCCGATATTCGCGTCACATTCCACTACCTCTAACTAAATTATTGCGGTTCAGCATTAATATCACGCTACACAGACTTTGTCAGTGGACACGGTATAATGTGAAGTAGTGTGATGTGATACGAGCTTAAAATTTGAGTTTTGGTTTACTGCAGTGTTTAACTCGCGCTGTAAGGCGATACTCCACTTGAGAAACCCTTGTTTTACGTGTTTCGTTTCATGCTGTTTATTTCGTTCCGTCAAAGTGTTTTGAGCACGCTCTCGACCACAAAGAAGTGTATTCAGCTGGAGGCGTAATATTGTTGCTGAAGAGTTACAATGGACAAGCTTTAAAAAGTGAGGAAGCTATGCAGTAGAATTTCGTTGTCACTGTCTTTCGTCTTTTATTCTGCACTTTTTTTCAAAATAAGAAAAATCTGCATGATTATTCCTATGATTACTACAAAGTTATGGAAATATTTTTGAAAGTGCTCAAATTCTCAGTCATTGCGACTTGAAGAAATTTGTGCGTTAATGTAAAGGGTCATTTTGAGATCTTCTGTCTGAAATAAAAATGTTAAGAAAAGGTAGAAGGAATCGGGGAAGGAAGGAAGAAAAATTAGAAAATGAAAGATGAACCGCGAGGTTAGAAACATCTACCTTGTACCTTGCTGCCACACGAGCAAAGGAAAGCAGATATATTTTTAGAACATTTCCCGAAGCGAGGTTGAGAACGAGAAAGTACTGCTCAAGTGAAAATCAGTATGCAAGAGAAATCTTACAAAATAGTAACGTTAGTTCGCTGTACAAGTGCCAGAACAATGTCAAAAACTTCTTTCATCTTTGTCCCTGCCAATATTTTTTCGTGCATGAGTTGCAGTTGCCAGACAAACAAGCGTCTGTTCTGGTGTGCTAGTGGTTTCCGAATGAAATGGTATTAGAAAATTTGGCCTCAGTTTTTCAGTTGACGCCCTGATTCGAGTATGTGAACTGAGAGAAAATTCCCCACTATGCATCAGAAAGTCATGAGGTACAGGGGCTGTTGTATAATGTTGAAGCTGGCGTTTGGTGCACAGATTTAGGGCCAGTATTATTTTGGTCTCTTCATAGACACAGCGCTGAAAAGCCTGTTCTGAGATGCAGCAACTTCGTCTTGTTATCGTTGATTCACTGCTTATGCTTTACAGTGCGTTTGTATTACCTCATACAGCCATAATTCATTAAGATTTTGATCATTTTAACATTAGGTAGGGACGTCGTCCCTCAACAAGAACGTCAAGCAACAAAAGTGGCGCTTTATTGGAAGAGAATACGTGTTCCGGTTGTCCTGAACGCCCGGTTCTGCTGCGGTGCGGGCAACAGCTCCATCACAATGTGCAAGTTAAATGGCGCTGCTACTGGAAACCTACTATAGGGTGAAGCACGTGGGACGGTAAAAAAAAACGTAAATGTCATGTGACTGAGGCCTCCCGTCGGGTAGACCGTTCGCCGGGTGCAAGTCTTTCGATTTGACGTTACTTTTTTCTCAATAAATGGAAATTTAATTCTTAAAAGCCCTTTTTTTTAAACAGATTTAAAATTATAATCAGAAAGCACCCTGTAAATATCGAGTTACAATTTATTCAGATGCAGCAATAACTTTTTTTTTTGATAGTATTATCTTTCGGGCTCAAAAATTTTAACAACTCACACAAACAAATAAACTATGCATCCCATCAGAGGGATGGAAATGGTACAAAACACTCACATTAAAAATGATTTGCCACCGAGATTGCAACTTGTTTTTCTCTTACGGTGGAAGGGTGGCAACTTTATATACTAAAATGACCATTTAAATAAAATCCATGAAATGCAGTTTTACATAAAATGTACCAGCGCTCTACATTACACATATATCACCTCGCAAGACGATGTTGTTGTTGTTGTTGTTGTGGTCTTCAGTCCTGAGACTGGTTTGATGCAGCTCTCCATGCTACTCTATCCTGTGCAAGCCTCTTCATCTCCCAGTACCTATTGCAACCTACATCCTTCTGAATCTGCTTAGTGTATTCATCTCTTGGTCTCCCTCTACGATTTTTACCCTCCACGCTGCCCTCCAATACTAAATTGGTGATCCCTTGATGCCTCAGAACATGTCCTACCAACCGATCCCTTCTTCTGGTCAAGTTGTGCCACAAACTTCTCTTCTCCCCAATCCTATTCAATACTTTCTCATTAGTTATGTGATCTACCCATCTAATCTTCAGCATTCTTCTGTAGCACCACATTTCGAAAGCTTCTATTCTCTTCTTGTCCAAACTATTTATCGTCCATGTTTCACTTCCATACATGGCTACACTCCATACGAATACTTTCAGAAATGACTTCCTGACACTTAAATCAATACTGGATGTTAACAAATTTCTCTTTTTCAGAAACGCTTTCCTTGCCATTGCCAGCCTACATTTTATATCCTCTCTACTTCGACCATCATCAGTTATTTTGCTCCCCAAATAGCAAAACTCCTTTACTACTTTAAGTGCCTCATTTCCTAATCTAATTCCCTCAGCATCACCCGACTTAATTAGACAACATTCCATTATCCTTGTTTTGCTTTTGTTGATGTTCATCTTATATCCTCCTTTCAAGACACTGTCCATTCCCTTCAACTGCTCTTCCAAGTCCTTTGCTGTCTCTGACAGAATTACAATGTCATCGGCGAACCTCAAAGTTTTTATTTCTTCTCCATGAATTTTAATACCGACTCCGAATTTTTCTTTTGTTTCCCTTACTGCTTGCTCAATATACAGATTGAACAACATCGGGGAGAGGCTACAACCCTGTCTTACTCCCTTCCCAACAACTGCTTCCCTTTCATGTCCCTCGACTCTTATAACTGCTATCTGGTTTCTGTACAAATTGTAAATAGCCTTTCGCTCCCTGTATTTTACCCCTGCCACCTTTAGAATTTGAAAGAGAGTATTCCAGTCAACATTGTCAAAAGCTTTCTCTAAGTCTACAAATGCTAGAAACGTAGGTTTGCCTTTCCTTAATCTTTCTTCTAAGATAAGTCGTAAGGTCAGTATTGCCTCACGTGTTCCAGTGTTTCTACGGAATCGAAACTGATCTTCCCCGAGGTTGGCTTCTACTAGTTTTTCCATTCGTCTGTAAAGAATTCGTGTTAGTATTTTGCAGCTGTGACTTATTAAGCTGATAGTTCGGTAATTTTCACATCTGTCAACACCTGCTTTCTTTGGGATTGGAATTATTATATTCTTCTTGAAGTCTGAGGGTATTTCGCCTTTTTCATACATCTTGCTCACCAGATGGTAGAGTTTTGTCAGGACTGGCTCTCCCACGGCCGTCAGTAGTTCCAATGGAATATTGTCTACTCCGGGGGCCTTGTTTCGACTCAGGTCTTTCAGTGCTCTGTCAAACTCTTCACGCAGTATCATATCTCCCATTTCATCTTCATCTACATCCTCTTCCATTTCCATAATATTGTCCTCAAGTACATCGCCCTTGTATATTCCCTCTATATACTCCTTCCACCTTTCTGCTTTCCCTTCTTTGCTTAGAACTGGGTTTCCATCTGAGCTCTTGATATTCATACAAGTGGTTCTCTTATCTCCAAAGGTCTCTTTAATTTTCCTGTAGGTGGTATCTATCTTACCCCTAGTGAGATAGGCCCCTACATCCTTACATTTGTGCTCTAGCCATCCCTGCTTAGCCATTTTGCACTTCCTGTCGATCTCATTTTTGAGACGTTTGTATTCCTTTTTGCCTGTTTCACTTACTGCATTTTTATATTTTCTCCTTTCATCAATTAAATTCAATATTTCTTCTGTTACCCAAGGATTTCTACTTTCCCTCCTTTTTTTACCTACTTGATCCTCTGCTGCCTTCACTACTTCATCCCTCAAAGCTACCCATTCTTCTTCTACTGTATTTATTTCCCCCATTCCTGTCAATTGCTCCCTTATGCTCTCCCTGAATCTCTGTACAACCTCTGGTTCTTTTAGTTTATCTAGGTCCCATCTCGTTAAATTCCCACCTTTTTGCAGTTTCTTCAGTTTTAATCTACAGGTCATAACCAATAGATTGTGGTCAGAGTCCACATCTGCCCTTGGAAATGTCTTACAATTTAAAACCTGGTTCCTAAATCTCTGTCTTAGCATTATATAATCTATCTGATACCTTTTAGTATCTCCAGGGTTCTTCCACGTATACAACCTTCTTTCATGATTCTTAAACCAAGTGTTAGTTATGATTATGTTGTGCTCTGTGCAAAATTCTACCAGGCGGCTTCCTCTTTCATTTCTGTCCCCCAATCCATATTCACCTACTATGTTTCCTTCTCTCCCTTTTCCTACACTCGAATTCCAGTCACCCATGACTATTAAATTTTCGTCTCCCTTCACAATCTGAATAATTTCTTTTATTTCATCATACATTTCTTCAATTTCTTCGTCGTCTGCAGAGCTAGTTGGCATATAAACTTGTACTACTGTAGTAGGTGTGGGCTTCGTATCTATCTTGGCCACAATAATGCGTTCACTATGCTGTTTGTAGTGGCTTACCCGCATTCCTATTTTCCTATTCATTATTAAACCTACTCCTGCATTACCCCTATTTGATTTTGTGTTTATAACCCTGTAGTCACCTGACCAGAAGTCTTGTTCCTCCTGCCACCGAACTTCACTAATTCCCACTATATCTAACTTCAACCTATCCATTTCCCTTTTTAAATATTCTAACCTACCTGCCCGATTAAGGGATCTGACATTCCACGCTCCGATCCGTAGAACGCCAGTTTTCTTTCTCCTGATAACGACATCCTCTTGAGTAGTCCCCGCCCGGAGATCCGAATGGGGGACTATTTTACCTCCGGAATATTTTACCCAAGAGGACGCCATCATCATGTAATCATACAGTAAAGCTGCATGCCCTCGGGAAAAATTACGGCTGTAGTTTCCCCTTGCTTTCAGCCGTTCGCAGTACCAGCACAGCAAGGCCGTTTGTGAGGCCGTTTTGGCAAGACGATAGACAAGATAAAACATATTTCAGGAATTCGGCCTTTACACCTCCAGCAATAAATTCGTCAACATCGAATCCGACAAACATGACAGAGGCAGCTATTCGCGTATGGCAGATTGACAGGAGGATTACTGAACAACCCGAACCGCAGATTGCTCTAACCCGCCCCAACTCCACAAGGGAAAACGGACCACCCAATTCATAAATAACCACCTTCCCGCGGATGGGCAAACGGAGAAGAATGGTGGGACGACCCCAAAACAAAGCGGCTGGTGACCTCACCAAGAAAACAACTTAACAAGTAAATGAAACAACATATCTCCAATCACTTAACTTCTAATAAATTGCAATTTATGACTAAGACCTGGCGCAGCACCCCCAACGCTCTCCCGAACCGTCCGCTGCCAGCCGCTTCAACGGACGCACGAAGGCGCGCCGATCTCCCGACTCACGGCATCGCAGCTCGCCCCGGCCAGCCCGATGTCGTGGGTTGACTCCTGTTGCTCTCGTGTCGACCGCGAAGCCACTACCCCTTTCTATATGGCGCGGCCCACTGGACTCACGTGACGACCTCACATACGCTGACGCTCATGGCGGACCAGTCATCTTGTGTCTTAGTGTGCCACCGACCAACCGACCGATCTAACCGCCAATAACCGTTGCCCAAGCAACTCGAGCTGGCTGGCGGCCTAACGCGCAGACTCAGATGCAGGAACACAGCCCCGACCAGGCGACCACTAGCTCTGTTAGTGACGAGGTGGCAAGAATCTCATTTCCTGGCTTTAAAGTTTGATCCAAACGAGAGCCATACTAGCACTCCGACGACAGACAGACACTCATTGCCCCACAATTGCGAACGAGAGACAGACCAGCAACTGGTGACGCGAGACTGACCCAGCCTCACTCGGATTGACTAACTGCCGAGCTGATAGCGCCCTTAAACGCACGTGAACAAGCAACCTTTCCCCTTTCCCACCAGAGGGAGACACAAAAGCTGCGACTGCCACAGCGGCGCCACCGCCAGAAACGGAGGTCGACTGCTTCACAGAATGCGCCGCGGCACGCTCTTCAAAACAGCAATTTTCACCACGGCTCAGTATGTTCTGCAACGTGCTACCATGCTGGCCAAGGACTGGTAAGGACTCCTTGCGGTAGCTCGTCCCGCTCCTCCACGTGCTGGATGGTCGTTGGTGCTTGTGAACGTGCTCCAAGACGCCTCCCCAACGCATCTCAAACAAACTCGATGGGATATAAGACGGCGGAACAGCACTGCCAGTCCATTCGCCGAATAGCCTCTCTTTCCAAGAGCTCCTCCACCACCGTTGCTCAATAAGTTCGCGCGTTGTCATGCATAATAAAGACTGAACCGGTAAATAGATGCACATGGGAGAGTAAAGTGTCACAATGACGTTGCCTGGTGGGTGTATGGTGTTCAAAGATTTGGATGTCAGTACGCCCATGCATCTACATCTACATCTACATGGACACTCTGAAAATCACATTTAAGTGTCTGCCAGAGGGTTAGTAGAACCACCTTCATGATTCTCTATTATTCCAATCTCGTACAGCGCGCGGAAAGAATGAACACCTATATCTTTCCGTACGAGCTTTGATTTTCCTTTATTTTATCGTGGTGATGGCTCCTCCCTATGTAGGTTGGTGTCAACAAAGTATTTTCGCATTCGGAGGACAAAGTTGGTGATTGGAATTTCGTGAGAAGATTCCGTCGTAACGAAAAACGCCATTCTTTTAACGATTTCCAGCCCAAATCCTGTTTCATTTCTGTGACACTCTATTCCATATTTCACGACAATACAAAACGTGCTGCCTTTCTTTGATTTTTTTCGATGTACTCCGTCAGTCCTATGTGGTAAGGATCCCATACAGGATATTCTACAAGAAGACGGACAAGCGTAGTGTAGGCAGTCTCCTTTGTAGGCCTGTTGCATTTTCTAACTGTCCCGCCAATAAAACGCAGTATTTGGTTAGCCTTACCCATAACATTTTCTACGTGTTCCTTCCAACTTAAGTTGCTCGTAATTGTAATACCTAGGTATTTAGTTGAATTCACGGATTTATATTAGACTGATTTATCGTTTAACCGAAGTTTAGCGAGTTCCTTTTTGCACTCATGTGGATGACCTCACACTTTTCGTTATTCAGGGTCAACTGCCACTTTTTGCACCATTCAGATATTTTTTCTAAATCGTTTTGCAGTTTGTTTTGATCTTCTGATGATTTTACAAGTCGATAAAGGACAGCGTCATCTGCAAACAACCGAAGACGGTTGTTCAGATTGTCTCCCAAATCGTTTATGTAGATAAGGAACATCAAAGGGCCTATAACACTACCTTGGGGAACACCAGAAATCACTTCTGTTTTACTCGATGACTTTCCGTCAGTTACTAAGAACTGTGACCTCTCTGACAGGAAATCACAAATCCAGTCACATAACTGAGACGATATTCTATAAGCACGCAATTTCAATACGAGCCGCTTGTGTGGTACAGCGTGAAAAGCCTTCGGGAAATCCAGAAATACGGAATCGATCTGAAATTCCTTGTCAATAGCACTCAACACTTCATGTGAATAAAGAACTAGTTGTGTTTCACAGGAACAATGTTTTCTAAACCCATGTTGACTGTGTGTCGATAGACGGTTTTCATCGAGGTAATTCATGATGTTCGAACACAATATATGTTCTAAAATCCTGCTACATATCGACGTCAACGATATGGGCCTGTAATTTAGTGGATTACTCCTATTGCCTTTCTTGAATATTGTTGGGACTTGTGCAACTTTCCAATCTTTGGGTGCGGATTTTTCGTCGAGCGAACGGTTGTATATGATTGTTAAGTATGGAGCTAATGCATCAGCATATTCCGAAATGAACCTAATTGGTACACAGTCTGGACCAGAAAACTTGCTTTTTTTAAGTGATTAAGTTGCTTCACTACTCCGAGGATATTTACTTCTACGTTACTCATGTTGGCAGCTGTTCTCGATTCGAATTCTGGAATAGTTACTTCGTCTTCGTTTGTGAAGGCATTTCGGAAGACTATGTTTAGTAACTCTGCTTTGTTATCACTGTCTTCGATAGTATCTGCATGGCTATCGCGCAGAGAAGGCATTGATTGTTTCTTGCCGCTAACATACTTCACATACGACCAGAATCTCTTTGGATTTTCTGCCAGGGTTCGAGACAACGTTTGGTTATGGAAACTGTTATAGGCATCTCGCATTGATGTCCGCCCTAAATTCCGAGCTTCTATAAAAGATCGCCAATTTTGGGGTTTTTGCGTCTGTTTAAATTTGGCATGTTTGTTTCGTTGTTTCTGCAACAGTGTTCTAACCCGATTTGTGTACCAAGGAGGATCAGCTCCGTCGTTTGTTAATTTATTTGGGATAAACTCTCTCAATTGCTGTCGATACTATTTCTTTGAATTGAAGCCTACACATTATACGAAAGGTTCTTTCGTCATTACGTTTTGCACTACAGTTTACTTCTGCGGTTGTAGCACAGTTTGAGCTTCGACTATCCTGTTTTCAATAGCGTAGTACACTAAGCCACTTGCAAGTCGTGAACAAAACTATACCGCAGTACAACCAAGTATGAATCACGATTCGCATGAAAGTATCGAAAAATAAATGTTTTTCAGCATTAATCCTTATATCTTCATTGTATCTCGGTGTTAAGCTACAACAGTGATTACCATTATTATTGTTCCTTTCAGAGGAAAAGTATTTTGCTTTAGTGGTACTAGTTTTGGAGGCAGATTAGGGAAAAATAATCGCTACCCGCCACTGCTGCAGCGGTATACTTTCAGTCAACCGTCTTATCCGTTTGCAGTAACATTGTTTCCCGATGGTTGACGCTCTCGTATTGTCTCGAATGAGAAGCGCATCGTGTCAGAATGACGCATACGTATGTACTGCAATATGTACTGCAACCGTGTCAAGAATGAGCAAATAAATTCAGCCTTGAGGTCTGCGCTTCCCTTGGCAGTAAATCTTGCTTACGTTCTCTCTACACCGTTCAGCGAAACAGAGAGGAGTAGCGTTTAATCAAAAATGCGGTTGACAAACTTGTAAGTTAGGCACCGACGTTGAGCCGCGTGGAACGCAAGAGGAATCCGATACTGAGGCGGAATTTGCATGGGATGTGAGCAGTAATGCAAACAATGTTGGTTCTGCCGGCAGGATGCAGTGCGTCAAGTTAACTGGAGCGGAAAGGTAAAAGTATTTTTGATGACAACGCGGTGAGGGAAATACTCGTGTATGAGGGTGAAACAGTGATCACTGACTATCCTAAAAGAAAAAAAATCCTTCAGCTGATTTTGCATTCAGAACGTTAAGAGGAAACTATGACGGAGCGATGACAAATTGGAGGGTCGTGCTGGGTTTCTGAGTGGTGGCCGTAATTCGGAGTGGAGAGAGATAGACAGTAAATATATTTAAGACGCTTTTTTGCGCCAAATATATGATCACAGTGGCCAAATAGCTACGTAACAATTTTTTTTGGCATCGAACGCATACCGTTGAACATCATTGGCCTCATTATTGAAATAAATTTTGTTTCACCTTAGCTACTCTCATACTTTTTTGGTACTCAATAGCTTTCCTGCTTTACGTATCGAGAATTCGGGTTTATTTTAGTTCGGTTTTTTTATGGTTGTTATTGGGTTTCTGTAGGCAATAACGCAAGTACAGGCTGCTCTATATTAAGAGTACAGTTATTATATGCATAAATTTGGAAACGGCAGAGATTTATGTCCGTTTCTTTGTGGGTAATGAGCTGTTACTCCAGTAGTTTCTAGATTATTCCGAGTTACTAGAATTTCACTGTCTGTTGGCAAAGGAATCCGCATTTTTGCGAAATACTCTCACAGTTTATCTGGCTGTGGAGAATATTAAATACTTTCAATGTGACATGACTCAGATCTCCATCGTCTTCCATATGAGTTCAATGCACGTGCAGTAGGGACAGAGCATCGAGTGACATTATACTGAGTGCACTATCCGAAAATTACCTCGAGCAATTAAACAGAGAACCGACTCGTGGAAATAACATCTTGGACCTACTGATAACAAACATACCCGAACTTTTCGACTCTGTATGTACAGAACAGGGAATCAGTGATCATAAGGCCGTTGCAGCATCCCTGAATATGGAAGTTAATAGGAATATAAAAAAAGGGAGGAAGGTTTATCTGTTTAGCAAGAGTAATAGAAGGCAGATTTCAGACTACCTAACAGATCAAAACGAAAATTTCTGTTCCGACACTGACAATGCTGAGTGTTTATGGAAAAAGTTCAAGGCAATCGTAAAATGCGTTTTAGACAGGTACGTGCCGAGTAAAACTGTGAGGGACGGGAAAAACCCACCGTGGTACAACAACGAAGTTAGGAAACTACTGCGAAAGCAAAGAGAGTTCCACTCCAAGTTTAAACGCAGCCAAAGCCTCTCAGACAAACAGAAGCTAAACGATGTCAAAGTTAGCGTAAGGAGGGCTATGCGTGAAGCGTTCAGTGAATTCGAAAGTAAAATTCTATGTACCGACTTGACAGAAAATCCTAGGAAGTTCTGGTCTTACGTTAAATCAGTAAGTGGCTCGAAACAGCATATCCAGACACTACGGGATGATGGTGGCATTGAAACAGAGGATGACTCGCGTAAAGCTGAAATACTAAACACCTTTTTCCAAAGCTGTTTCACAGAGGAAGACCGCACTGTAGTTCCTTCTCTAAATCCTCACACAAACGAAAAAATGGCTGACATCGAAATAAGTGTCCATGGAATAGAAAAGCAACTGGAATCACTCAACAGAGGAAAGTCCACTGGACCTGACGGGATACCAATTCGATTCTACACAGAGTACGCGAAAGAACTTGCCCCCCTTCTAACAGCCGTGTACCGCAAGTCTCTAGAGGAACGGAGGGTTCCAAATGGTTGGAAAAGAGCGCAGATAGTCCCAGTCTTCAAGAAGGGTCGTCGAGCAGATGCGCAAAACTATAGACCTATATCTCTTACGTCGATCTGTTGTAGAATTTTAGAACATGTTTTTTGCTCGCGTATCATGTCATTTCTGGAAACCCAAAATCTACTATGTAGGAATCAACATGGATTCCGGAAACAGCGATAGTGTGAGACCCAACTCGCCTTATTTGTTCATGAGACCCAGAAAATATTAGATACAGGCTCCCAGGTAGATGCTATTTTTCTTGACTTTCGGAAGGCGTTCGATACAGTTCCGCACTGTCGCCTGATAAACAAAGTAAGAGCCTACGGAATATAAGACCAGCTGTGTGGCTGGATTGAAGAGTTTGTAGCAAACAGAACACAGCATGTTGTTATCAATGGAGAGACGTCTACAGACGTTAAAGTAACCTCTGGCGTGCCACAGGGGAGTGTTATGGGACCATTGCTTTTCACAATATATATAAATGACTTAGTAGATAGTGTCGGAAGTTCCATGCGGCTTTTCGCGGATGATGCTGTAGTATACAGAGAAGTTGCAGCATTAGAAAATTGTAGCGAAATGCAGGAAGATCTGCAGCGGATAGGCACTTGGTGCAGGGAGTGGCAACTGACCCTTAATATAGACAAATGTAATGTATTGCGAATACATAGAAAGAAGGATCCTTTATTGTATGATTATATGATAGCGGAACAAACACTGGTAGCAGTTACTTCTGTAAAATATCTGGGAGTATGCGTGCGGAACGATTTGAAGTGGAATGACCATATAAAATTAATTGTTGGTAAGGCGGGTACCAGGTTGAGATTCATTGGGAGAGTGCTTAGAAAATGTAGTCCATCAACAAAGGAGGTGGCTTACAAAACACTCGTTCGACCCATACTTGAGTATTGCTCATCAGTGTGGGATCCGTACCAGATCGGTCTGACGGAGGAGATAGAGAAGATCCAAAGAAGAGCGGCGCGTTTCGTCACAGGGTTATTTGGTAACCGTGATAGCGTTACGGAGATGTTTAATAAACTCAAGTGGCAGACTCTGCAAGAGAGGCGCTCTGCATCGCGGTGTAGCTTGCTCGCCAGGTTTAGAGAGGGTGCGTTTCTGGATGAGGTATCGAATATATTGCTTCCCCCTACTTATACCTCCCGAGGAGATCACGAATGTAAAATTAGAGAGATTAGAGCGCGCACGGAGGCTTTCAGACAGTCGTTCTTCCCGCGAACCATACGCGACTGGAACAGGAAAGGGAGGTAATGACAGTGGCATGTAAAGTGCCCTCCGCCATACACCGTTGGGTGGCTTGCGGAGTATCAATGTAGATGTAGATGTAGATGTAGATGTAGTAATCTTGTTCGGTTAATTGATGTAACGTGACTTCTCGAAATTTTGTTTTGGCAGCACCATGATTTTGTTGGTACAGGGAAGAGCTAGTACAGTTTTCTTTATGATGCAGTTTTTTCTACAGTCATTCCCAAATGTACACGTGGTGAAAGTTTTCAATGTAGCTGTGTTCATATTTCTGGGTGTACATGCAGATAAAAATTCAAGTTGGAAGAAGCCAATAACTGCCTTCTCAAATAATTCACTTACTTTTGCTCTTCAAATAATTGTCTTTGAAGCAAACTCATCAACCTTTTGACATACTCACAATCTGCATATTTCCATTCGGCAATATCTTACGAAACAATTCAATGGATAACTCATCACATAGAACAAATGTATTGATTCCACAGAAGCATTAAGAGTAACATATGACGCTCATTCGCCATCGTCAAGTAGGTACCTCTTTATGACTTTAAGTATTTTAACTGCACAGTTACGGTAGGTATATCGGCGACTGAAATTCGTCGTAAATAATCTATCACAATTTGAAAAAAATAGTGATGTCCAAACCTACAATACTAAAGGAATAATGGCCTTTTCCCGTTACTGAAATTGTCAGTGGTTAAGAAAGGAATTCAATATGCATAATAATAAATTTTTGCTCGTTTGCAAAGTAACGTAAAATGTGTAACATGTAACAAAGAAACTTTGGAACATAACCTAAAATCATTTCTCCTGGACAACTTGCTCTATTTCATAGTTGTTATTTGAGACCCGGTAGCCCGTTAAAACAACCTAGTTTTTAAGTATAGTTGCATGTGCAGAACTACAAAGGTAATACTTTCATTTAATTTAACACTAACCGTCTGCAGATAACCTGTAAACTGACTCGTTAAACATCATGTCGATAGAAGAACCGGTCAAAAGAACTATGGAACACGTAATTAATTAACTACTAACTAACAAACTACCTCTGATCCAGATGAAGTAATCTTAACTGCTGAAGGGTTATTTCACCGAACTTCATCAACTGACAGAACCAGCAGTTTCGAACTGACTTGAGGATTCCTTTGAACATACAAGCAGTTAACAGGAAGAATGAGCGAGGACCATGACCCAAAAATGTGTTGTTTCACACATACATCACCTTTGTTGAAACTTCCATAACCTCTAAAGAAGGAACTGAAAAAGCTCTAGTCAGATGAGTAGGGACTTTTATCAGCAAATAAAAGTTAAAATCTCAGAGGGATGGTGCACAATTTGAACATTGTAGCACCCTCATTTTTGTGGCTGGGAGTGCGTTGTTAGAGCAATGTCAAGCCACGAACGTTCGTCAAATGAAGTAGAAACTTGAAGTGGTCGTATCTCTTGTCGACTTACTATGAGATACGATTGAGCTAAAAGATATACGATGATAGGGCTCCACACAGGATGTGTGCAAATTACAGAGTGGTACACGGTGAAGGGGAAGGATAAATGAGTTGCCGGCCGACGTGGCCGAGCGGTTCTAGGCGCTACAGTCTGGAACCGCGCGACCTCTACGGTCGCAGATTCGAATCCTGCCTTGGGCATGGATGTGTGTGATGTCCTTAGGTTAGTTAGGTTTAAGTAGTTCTAAGTTCTAGGGGACTGATGACCTCAGACGTTAAGTCCCATAGTGCTCAGAGCCATTTGAATTTTTTGATAAATCAGTAGCAGCACACACGTAACATCTCTCTAGTTGTAGAAAAAGGCAGCCAAACGCCACACCTGCACCGGAATGATGACTACTTGAAGCAGTGATGCTGTAGTATAACCTGTTCTTCCCTTGCTGCTACAACAGTGGACCTTGTGTGAAATCTTCAGAGTACAGCGTGACCGTCTTCTCGACATGTGTACAACGATTCACACAGCTTCGTTCTCGTAGGTGGCCCGTTCTACAGAATTGCATCTGATGTGAACCTGTCTGCGTCGACGGTTCGATGCCGTTTACCGAGGCTGGAGTAGCGGTATGCCGCAAAGCTGCCCATTCATCGAAAACCACAAATACCTCAAACCGCAATGGAAAATTATATACTCGAGCTGGAGTGGTGGATAAATAAAGAGTATCTATTCGGAAGTGCCCCATTTCAACATGTGCTACAATCACAGATACATACATGTTACTATCGTGTCCATTCCGTAGACGAAGTCACGGGTGTGGTGGCACGCGACTTAGAGGTAGTCTGATTGAATGTGGAAGAAGTTTTTGATTGGCACTGGCCGGAAAGATGAGGAGATGCCGTGACACATACTTCTACACCACCAGGAGTGGCACCAACTCTCTGCGTTAAATCGAAACCGCTGCGCAACTTCATGTGCAATGGAGGAATCTGACACTGTCACCACTGGTCTTCAGTATAACTAGTCTGCTGATTGCAGCACTTCTGTGTTACGGTCATATTACATTTTTTATGTTGATCTTATACAAATGTATCAGTGAAATTATGCTCTAACGAAACTTGAAATGGAGGCGAGGATTTGAGAACGAACATTAAACGTTCAGATCTAGTCGCCATCAAGAAGTTGTACACAATTGTGAGAGAAGCGTGAATAAATAATTATGAACATTAATCTAGTGGTCCTTTTAGCAGCAAAATCTTGGGGTAACACAAATAAATTTTTGTATCTGTTCTGAAGCAGCCGCCTCCCCCTCATGCATTTTTTTTTGCGTATCCAGCAGCTCATGCATGTAAGGGCTAATGTTAGTGAGGACACGGTCACCAGGAAAATGAGCGTTAAGATACAAATGTGTCGATGGGGAACATTTGTTGTGAACGAGCCTTAATTTTTTTTGTGTGTTTGGTTGGTATGACATCTGTCAAAGATATTTAGTATACATCAAGTCATGGAACAAACAACATCATATGTTTTCATCGTGTTAACAGTGTCGAATTTTGTACCAGAAAGTGATGATTTGCAGAAAGCATTAATTTTTTGTTTTCATTTGAAAAGAAGTGCTGCAGAGTCGCATCGAAAGCTTGTGGAGGCATATGGTTATCATGCTCTATCAGAAGCAACGTGCAAAAGATGGTTTCAACGGTTCAGAAATAATGATCTTGATGTAAGAAATGAAGAACGTGGAAGACCACCAAAAAAGTTCGAAGACGCCGAATTGCAAACAATATTGGATGAAGATGATACTGTGAGTCAGAAGCAAATGGCAGCAATGCTAAATGTTGCACAACAAACAATTTCTGACCGTTTGAAAGCTGTGGGAAAGATCCAAAAGTGTGGAAAATGGGTGCCACGTGAATTGAATGAAAGACAGATGGAAAACCGAAAACACATTTGTCAAATTTTGCTTCAAAGACAGGAAAGAAAATCAATTTTGCATCGAATTGTTACTGGCGATGAAAAATGGATTTATTTTAAGAATCCTAAACGGGAAAAATCGTAAGTTAATCCGGAAACTGTGAATACTAATCGCTACAGACAACAAATGATCAATTTGAACTATGCATTGATGGAAAATAAGCCGGCCGGTGTGGCCGAGCGGTTCTAGGCGCTACAGTCTGGAACTGCGCGACCGCTACGGTCGCAGGTTCGAATCCTGCCTCGGGCATGGATGTGTATGATGTCCTTAGATTAGTTAGGTTTAAGTAGTTCTAAGTTCTAGGGGACTGATGTCCTCAGAAGTTAAGTCCCATAGTGCTCAGAGCCATTTGAACCATTTTTGATCGAAAATAGACCAGAATGGGCCAGAAGACATGGCAAAGTAATTTTTTTACACGACAATGCACCTGCACACAAAGCCAAATTGGTTCAGAATGCAATCAAAGCACTTGGCTGGGAGCTGCTACCCCACCTGCAGTATTCACCAGACTTGGCCCCTTCCGACTGCCATTTGTTTTCATCAATGGGACACGCATTGGCTGAGGAACACTTCGATTCCAACGAAGAAGTCTGAAATTGGGTGTCTGGTTTGCTTCAAAAGACGAACATTTCTATTGGCGTGGTGTCCACAAATTGCCAGAAAGGTGGTCAAAATGAATAGAAAGCAATGGTCAGTACTTTGAATAAAATGTTTCTACTTTTCAATTCAAAAATAGTGTTTCATTTTCACAAAGAAACGCTCATTTCATACCGGTACACCATGGTATAGGTGATCTTACTATTCTTATAACCAGATTCGTACTAAATCAACATGAGCAAATGGTAACTCCTCTGTATTATACTGTTTCTGAATCATAAATTATATCAGTGTGAATGAGGATGATACAGCAAGGCGTGTTCCACTGTTCGAAGATTAATAAACTAACACTGTCAGTGTTCTGGCAGTAGTGGACACCAAAAGATCCTGAGGAAGATCCCAGCAGAGGGGTCGAAACGTCGAACATTTTAGAAGAAACATGACGCGGCCTAATAACCCAGAAGATTTTAACTTCAGTGACAACGTCGACGAAAGCCTGCAGACTTACATTAATAAACTAAGTCAGTAGACTTCATCTGTTGTTATAGAGTGTCATTGACGGCTGTAGAAGTGAATTCAGAAGACCACCAGGGCATTGTGGGGTCCATTGCTGTCCTTGATGTATATTAACAAATTTGCAACAATATTATAAAGTAACCTCAGACTTTTTGCAGATGATGAAATTATCTTTAATGAAGTACTGTTTGGAAAAAGTTGCACTTATGTTCAGTCGGTTATTGACAAGATTTTAAAGAGGTGCAAAGATTGGCACCTTGCTCTCTTCCTTTAAATGTCCAGAAAGGTAAAACGAAAAAAAGTGAAGTGTCCTATGACTACTATGTCAACGAGTGACAACTGGAACTGGTCAACTCATAGAAGTAACTCAACCTGCAGTGATGCGAAATAGAACGTTCACATAGGCTCATGCGTAGGTAAATGACATGATAGACTTCGATTCTTTCGTCAAATACCAGAGATTGCTTATGAAACGCACGCGTGACCCATTAAGAATATTGTCAAACAGCTCTAATAAGGGAGACTGAATGTGCACAGAAACGGCAACACGAATGATCACAGGTTTGTCTGATCCGTGGGAGATTTTGACGGATATGCTGAAGAAACGGACTCGATTCAGACTTGAAGAGAGATGAAAACCATCCCGAGTACGCCTATTTGAAGAAAGGAGGGTGAGTTTATATTGTGTACCTAACCGGTGGTGTAAAGCCCATTTCACTGGTATTCTTGTACGAGTGGGATTTCCACGAAAACGTTAATGTACTTTGTGAGTCAATGGGGCGCTTTGTCGCCCTCTGTCAGTGGCAGACTACACAACGGGAACGCCGCAGTGCCGAACCTGCATCGGCCTAGCAGCGGGACAGGGTGTTGGAGGGGGATGGGGCGGCACGGTGGGATTTGGTATTCAGCGGGCAGCCAGTGTCGATAGCCAGAGATCAATATCGACCCGTGGCTGCGGTCTGAGACGTGCGGGCCGCTCGCGGCGGCGATCGCACCGTCGCTTAAGACGCGCCAGTCGTGAGAGTCGGGACAGAGTCCGCGCTGGATTCAGGCCGGCCCGGACATCAATCATTAAAGCGGAAGGCGGCCGCGTCTGGCGGGACTGTATACCACGCAGGGGCGGGCTTCCGGCTTCCGCCGCCGGACACGACTGGGGCTCCCTGCGCATCCCCCCCCCCCCCTTCCCACTCACAGAGCCACTTGCTGTCGACGTCGCTTAATATATTTCAGAATGTACTGCGCTGGCTCTGAGCTGTGCTGGCACTGTTGGTCTTCACATTTAACGCTTTTTCGGCCTCTTCTTGAGCCAAATTTCGACTCGAAACTTAGTTAGTGCTGCACTGTTACAATGTTCTTTTATATTAAGTCAGAGTATAAGTTCGTAGTGTTTCTTTTCCGTGTACTTATTAAAGTTGCTGTGAGTTTATTTCCCGATTGTCATCTTTAACTGGCCGAGCGGTTCTAGGCGCTTCAGTCTGGAACCGCGCGATCGCTACGGTCGCAGGTTCGAATCCTGCCTCAGGCATGGATGTGTGTGATGTTCTTCGGTTAGTTAGGTGTAAGTAGCTCTACGTTCTAACGGACTGATGACCTCAGATGTTAAGTCCCATAGTGCTCAGAGCCATTTGTCATCTTTAACTGACATTCTCTGTTGCGATTTGGGATATTTTGCGACATTTGAGGCCCTGTTTGTCCAACATAAACTTACATACTCAGCGTCACCTACCTCGCTTCGATGTTTTTTTTTCAAACAATAAGAATCACTCTTTATGTTTTGTTAGGGAATATCGAAAGACTGCGGGGAGCGTATTATCTCTGACTATGCTACTACTCTTTTGTTGCACGACATAGTGCATAATGGGCTGAAAACTGACTTCTTAAATAATGTGGCTCCAACCAAAAGAGACCATGCAGAGTACCTGTGCGTTGGCAGGGCAGAAGAATGTGACACGTTTTACTGGAGGAGGGGAACGTCTCGATGTCTTGACAGGAATAGAGGGTACACTTGTGTGTTATCAGATTGTCCTCGTTTCCGAAGTCGGGATGTCTTCTGATCCGAATTCGAGTGTCACAAGGAGACTACATCTTCGGTACCTCGCCTACTATACACGGAGTCAAAGGACAATTACTCCAGTTGTCCTGTGGACGGTTTTTCAGGCCAACGGTGTTCCTAAATGTGGTGCGAAAAGAGAACTTTTCGCTGCCCCTTACCTTCTGAACTAGAACTTGCATTTTCAAACAAGTTTTGAAACGTTATTTAAGCACTCTAATAACCCTCAATTATGTGTGACCGTAAAATTGACACACATGCCTGAAATGACATGGGGTTAAAAGAAAGGAAAAAAATGAACAAAATGATCGAAAAGTGGCTCTTCATATGATCGAAAAGCAATAATTAGGATAACAACTGATTATTGTCAGGGACGACGTACCTTATAATATACGCTCAACGTGTCGGCCTTCATTCATCAACAATACTTGTAGCCGAGAGATCATGTCATGAATAGCATTATACAGAACAGCGATAAATATAGTGAGAGGCTAATGTCGGATGTTGTCTTCTAGTATCCCTAATAAGTAGGACGATCGTAGTAGATCTGCGACTTCGGCAATCCCTCAACCATTAATCACACGAAATGGAAGTTTCATATCAGCGCACACCCCAGTGCAGAGTGAAAATTTTTCTCGAATAATCACACAGATTAAGGTCTGGCGACATGGGAGGCCAAGCAGAACAAAACTGGCGGCTCAGCACGTGATTATTTGAAACAAGGGTAATATGGGGTGGAGGGTCATCCGTCATAAAAAGTCATAACCTCCAGCAGGTGTTTATTAGCCTTGGTATGGACGACGCGATTCTGTAAATATCAGCCTACCTAGCATCCGTCATGCTGACAGTTTTGAAAGCAGCAACCTACATTTTATCGAAGAAAACGGGAGCGATCACGGCTGATATGATAAATACACATGCAGTGGGGTTCCAAAATTGTCCTATGATTTTCCGTAGTCCAAATTCTGCATTTATGGGATTCTCATGGGGCGTCACTGACATATTGCTGTCCAGCACCATCTGTTGACCAGTCATCGCATTCTTTTTTCGTGTCAATAAAACTCCCTGTCGTTTAGGCATATGTATCAAGTTTTAGCACTCTATCTACATTATTCTGTAAAGTAGTGTATTTTCAAATATTAACAGTCTCTTGGTTCATCCTGTAAGAAAGAGTTTTACAGGCTAACTCTGTCTGTGATAGGGATGGCACGCTTACACACGAGAGCAACCAACTATGGGAAGATCATTCAGTCGAGGTACATTACTGAACATTAAACGTGAATTGTGAGCTTCTAGTTTCATTATTTCGAAACGTAAACGAAAACATCTAAGCCCATTCATCAAATTCCAAAATATTCCTTAGTAGCAGTTATTGATTACCGTCTGCTTCCCCTTTCTGACCACAGACGGGCCATTGAGGATTGGCCGACTGCCATGTCACTGGCGTTATTTGGATTCAGAACGGAGGAGTGTGAGGCTAGTTCACCCCCGTCTCTCGGTCGTTGTCGGTTTTGCAGATTCCGATTCAAGTAGCTTCTCAATTAGCATCTCGAGGCTGAGTGAAACCCATACCAATCCTCCCACCAAGGAAAAATTCCTGGCAGTACCGAGAATCAGGCCTGGCCCTCCATATTGTAGTCAACTACACTACTGGCCATTAAAACTGCTACACCAAGAAGAAATGCAGATGATAAACGGGTATTCATTGGACAAATATATTATACTAGAACTGACATGTGATTACATTTTCACACAATTTGGGTGCATAGATCCTGAGAAATCAGTACCCAGAACAACCACCTCTGGCCGTAATAACGGCCTTGATACGCCGGGGCATTGAGTCAAACAGGGCTTGGATGGCGTGTACAGGTACAGCTGCCAATGCAGCTTCAATGCGATACCACAGTTCATCAAGAGTAGTGACTGGCGTATTGTGACGAGCCAGTTTCTCGGCCACCATTGACTAGACGTTTTCAGTTAGTGAGAGATCTGGAGAATGTGCTGGCCAGGGCAGCAGTCGAACATTTTCTATGTCCAGAAAGGCCCGTACAAGACCTGCAACATGCGGTCATGCATTATCCTGCTGAAATGTAGGGTTTCGCAGGGATCAAATGAAGGGTAGAGCCACGGGTCGTAACACATCTGAAATGTAACGTCCACTGTTCAAAACACCGTCAATGCGAACAAGAGGCGACCGAGACGTGTAACCAATGGCACCCCATACCATCACGCCGGGTGATACGTCAGTATGGCGATGACGAATACACGCTTCCAATGTGCGTTCACCGCGATGTCGCCAAACACGGATGCGACCATCATGATGCTGTAAACAGAACCTGGATTGATCCGAAAAAAGATGCAGCGTCAAGGGTAACCACAGCCATGGTCTCCGAGGCAAAAGTCGTCGAACTATTCGTGCAGATAGTTCTTGTCTTGCAAACGTCCCCATCTCTTGACTCAGGCATCGAGACGTAGCTGCATGATCCGTTACAGCCATGCGGATAAGGTGCCTGTCATCTCGACTGCTAGTGATACGAGGCCGTTGGGATGCAGCACGGCGTTCCGTATTACCCCACTGAAACTACCGATTCCATATTTTGCTAACAGTCATTGGATCTCGTCCAAGGCGAGCAGCAATGTTGCTATACGATAAACCGCAATCGCGATAGGCTACAATCCGACCTTTATCAAAGTCGGAAATGTGATGGTAGGCATTTCTCCTCCTTACACGAGGCATCACAACAACGTTTCACCAGCCAACGCCGGTCATCTGCTGTTTGTGTATGAGATATTGGTTGGAAACTTTCCTCATGTCAACACGATGTAGGTGGCGCCACCGGCGCCAACTTTGTGTGAATGCTCTGAAAAGCTAATCATTTGCATATCACAGCATCTTCTTCCTGTTGGTTAAATTGCACATCTGTAGCACGTCATCTTCGTGGTGTAGCAATTTTAATGGCCAGTAGTGTACATTGACCATCCAACTGCAGAGCAGGACTCATTCCTGTTCATAACTTACAAATCTCTGCCATTTGGTTAGTACTGACAAGTACAAGTTGTTTGACTACTGCGTTCGAAAGCCTCGGAGAAAACTGCATCCGCTTTAGACTTATCACGCGATCTGAAAATCTACTACAATGACAGAAGCTGAAGAAATGAATTCTAATTTACGCCACAGTTTGGAATTGAACTCAGGTCTCCTTGCTTAATAGTCACATCACAGCTGTGTTTCTTACTCTGCGTCGGTGGTGTAGTGGCTAGCACACCTGCCTAGTAAAGAAGGCGAACTGGATTCAAGTCCTAGCAGTGCCCGAAGTTTTAATTCATTTTTTCAATTTCTGTTATTTTCATAGATGAAGTTGACTTATTTGTCACAGGGAAAATTAAATTATCAGATCTGAAAATGTTTCATGGGAGCACGGTAGTGCAATGTGGCCCTGAAATACCAGCTTCTATTATGAGCCCGCTGAAGATTTTTATTCAAATTTCTAACATCAGTCTCATACCACATGGCAAGGTTGTTATTCATGGAAATTAAAACTAAACTAAACTGAACTAAACTCCTCACTAACAGGCTATGAAGGCCCAACGGTACCGATGGGCCGCCGCGTCATCCTCAGTCCATAGGCGTCACTGGATGCGCGTATAGATGGGTATGTGGTGTACACACCACTCTCCCGGTCGTATGTCAATTTATTCAAGGAAACTGGCAAATGAAATTTATTATTACTTGTAGAAACATTAAATTGCCTGAAACCATAATTGAAAACCAAAGTCAAGCCCACAATTCAGCCCTGGTAGTTGTGCTGACACACTGAAATGAACTAGTTTTAAATGTCTGCTGAACAATACCTTTAAACAACATCACAGAAAATGACATACCACATGGGATGAAAGCATCATTTAAAGTGATATGAGTGTGCAAAAGTCACTTGCAGCTCGGGATGCTTGTCACTGAAGCAGATATCGGATCACACGAGTTGGATAATAAATGCCAAGTCGAAAACAAGCATTTAGCGTATGAAATTATAAATCTGATAATACGGTAAACAAGAGGGCGTCTGAAACGAAACGAAAACGCAGTGCTTGCTGTAATATACATTCTCAGCGATTTGCATCAAGGTGTGCTTCTTGATACCTTCATCAAAGGTCTGAATAGTTACTGGAATATTACTTGGCCGTCCCACAGAATGTACGACCAGCCAGCACGGAAGTATAGCGCGGAATACTTTGAGTGCTAAGAGCCGTCTAACTGGAACCAGACAGAACTAACGCCTCGTCTTCCAGTTGTCTGACTAGAGCCCCAATACCTTATCTCAAAAAGACCACTGGATACTTTCACTATCAATGAAGCACAGTACCTACGCTTTGCAGTCGAGATTCCGAGCTGCAGCGAGACCAACGAATTCAGGAACACAGTGTGTACTGATGTTTAGGAGGAACAGAAAGTGCCCGCCTTTTGTCCTTACTCAATGACATTATTTAGGGTTACTCAAACAGTCTCATAGTCCCTTCCCCTTCCTTTCTTCCTCCTTGCTATTCTTCCTCCTATTTTCCATGTCCCTCAATTTTCATTGTTATTTCTTTCTCATAATTTCTATTAGTTTTCTTCCGTAAGATTAAGAGGACGGTAGTTTTAAGGGATAAATTAGTATTAGTCGTTGTTAGATATTAGAAGAAACGAAAGTAGATGGATTCAGTCTGTCCGTTGCTCGGTAACAAGACCACTTGTGTGTATTAAATATTCTATGAAACACGATGTATGACGAATAGTTTGTTTATTTGATAGTACCATCAGTACAGATAAGCAAATAGTATATGTGATCAAAAATATCAGTATATCTGGCTGAAAATGACTTAAAAATTCGTGGCGCCCTCCATCAGCAATGCTGGAATTCAATAGTGTTGGTCCAGCCTTAGCCTTGATGAAAGCTTCCACTTTGACAGGCATACGTTCAATCAGGTGCTGGAAGTTTTCTTGGAGAATGGCAGCCCATTCTGCACGGAGTGCTGCACTGAAGAGAGGTATCGATGACGGTCGGTGAGTCCTGGCACGACGTCGGCGTTCCAAAACATCCCAAAGGTGTCCTATAGGATTCAGGTCAGGGCTCTGTGCAGGCCAGTCCATTACACGGATGTGATTGTCGTGTATCCAATCCGCCACAGGCCTTGCATTATGAACAGGTGCTCGATCGTGTTGAAAGATGCAATCGTCATCCCCGAATTGGTCTTCGACAGTGGGAAGCAAGAAAGTTCTTAAAAGACCAGTGTAGGCCTGTACTGTGATAGTGCCACACAAAACAACAAGGGGTGTAAGGCCCCTCCATGAAAAACACGACCACACCATAACACCATCGCTGCTGAATTTTACTGTTGGCACTTCACACACTGGCAGATGACATTCACCGGGCATTCACCATACCCACACGCGGCCATCGTATCACCATACTGTGTACCGTGATTCGTCACTCCACACAACGTCTTTTCACTGTTCAGGCGTACAATGTTTACGCTACTTACACCAAGCGAGGCGTCGTTTGGAATTTACCGGCGTGATGTATGTCTTATAAACAGCCGCTCGACCATGAAATCCTAGTTTTCTCACCTCCCGCCTAACTGTCATAATACACTAATGGAAATGGAAAAAAGAACACACTGACACCGGTGTGTCAGACCCACCATACTTGCTCCGGACACTGCGAGAGGGCTGTACAAGCAATGATCACACGCACAGCACAGCGGACACACCAGGAACCGCGGTGTTGGCCGTCGAATGGCGCTAGCTGCGCAGCATTCGTGCACCGCCGCTGTCAGTGTCAGCCAGTTTGCCGTGGCATACGGAGCTCCATCGCAGTCTTTAACACTGGTAGCATGCCGTGACAGCGTGGACGTGAACCGTAAGTGCAGTTGACGGACTTTGAGCGAGGGTGTATAGTGCGCATGCGGGAGCCCGGGTGGACGTACCGCCGAATTGCTCAACACGTGGGGCGTAAGGTCTCCACAGTACATCGATGTTGTCTCCATGAAGCTGGGCTACGTTCCCGCACACCGTTAGGCCGTCTTCCGCTCACGCCCCAACATCGTGCAGCCCGCCTCCAGTGGTGTCGCGACAGGCGTGAATGGAGGGACGAATGGAGACGTGTCGTCTCCAGCGATGAGAGCCGCTTCTGCCTTGGTGCCAATGATGGTCGTATGCGTGTTTGGCGCCGTGCAGGTGAGCGCCACAATCAGGACTGCATACGACCGAGGCACACAGGGCCAACACCCGGCATCATGGTGTGGGGAGCGATCTCCTACATTGGCCGTACACCACTGATGATCGTCGAGGGGACACTGAATAGTGCACAGTACATCCAAACCGTCATCGAACCCATCGTTCTACCATTCCTAGACCGGCAAGGGAACTTGCTGTTCCAACAGGACAATGCACGTCCGAATGTATCCCGTGCCACCCAACGTGCTCTAGAATGTGTAAGTCATCTACCCTGGCCAGCAAGATCTCCGGATCTGTCCCCCATTGAGCATGTTTGGGACTGGATGAAGCGTCGTCTCACGCGGTCTGCACGTCCAGCACGAACGCTGGTCCAACTGAGGCGCCAGGTGGAAATGGCATGGCAAGCCGTTCCACAGGACTACATCCAGCATCTCTACGATCGTCTCCATGGGAGAATAGCAGCCTGCATTGCTGCGAAAGGTGGATATACACTGTACTGGTGCCGACATTGTGCATGCTCTGTTGCCTGTGTCTATGTGCCTGTGGTTCTGTCAGTGTGATCATGTGATGTATCTGACCCCAGGAATGTGTCAATAAAGTTTCCCCTTCCTGGGACAATGAATTCACAATGTTCTTATTTCAATTTCCAGGAGTGTACATGCAGTGGATCCTGATGCAGGTTGGAATTCCTGTGTGATTATATGGATAGATGTCAGCTTATTATACATTACGACCCACTTCAGCTGTCGCGCGGTCTCTGTCAGTCAACAGACGAGGTCGGCCTGTACGCTGTAGTGCTGTACGTGTCCCTTCACGTTTCCAGTTCACTACCACATCGCTAACAGTGAACCTAGGGATGTTCAGGCGTGTGGAAATCTCGCGTACAGACGTATGACGCAAGTGACACTCAGTCACCGGACTACGTTCGAAGTCCGTGAGTTCCGCGGTGTGCCCCATTCTGCTCTCTCACGATGTCTAATGACTTCTGAAGTCGCTGATATGGAGTACCTGGCAGTATATGTTAGCACAATGCACCTAACATGAGAAACGTATGCTTTTGTGGATGTCCGGATCCTTTAATCACACAGTGCATGTGCAAACACATCTCATTTCCAAAGCACTTTTATCGGTTTCTAACTTTACACAGAATTGTGTAGAAACTAACCGTAAATGTTTGAAAGATGTAGAAATACTGCAAGCAGGACAACAAGGACAGATACTGTATGAGCCTTTGATATTCGTAATTATAAAGTAAAAGAAGAAAGAAGGACAACACAGAAAGTCCACTGAACAGCCTGGATTCTCACTTCTCATCACATCTGGATAATTCTAGAATAATTAAAGAAATACCTGGGTGGCTTCCCCCCCCTCCTGCCCCCCCCCCACCAACCAAGTGTAACTGCATAATTTGTTAACAATAAATACAATTATAATATCAGTGAAAGGTATTGCCACAACTTTGGCGCCCTTACTGCCAATATTATATAGTAAGAAACTATGTTTTCTATCCTGTATTACAGTATCGATATCTCTAATCATCAGTTAATTTACTTTTCGCATAGACAATACTTATCCTGCGATCTATGACAGAAGACACTCTGAAGAAAGGGAAACCTTAATTATCTGTTTTCAGATTTAGTTGTAGTTTCTGACAATGTTGACTGGAATACACGCTTTGAAATTATGCAGGAGCATAGTAGTGATAAAATACAGGGTGCAGGAGGTTACCTACAGCTTGTACGGAAAAAAGACGGCAACTGTAAATGACAGAAGAACATGGAACGGTGGCTTCAGTTGATAAGAAGTCAGGCAGAATTTCAGCCTAAGTCCCACGCTATTCGATCTGAATTCATAGTAACCAGTAAAGTAAATAAAAAGGAATTTAGGAAAGGAATGTAATTTCAAGAGAGGAAATAAAAGGGTTTGATGTTTGACGCTGGCAATACAATTCAGCCCGAGACAGCAAAGGATCTGCAAAGTCAGTTGAATGAATGGTTAATATCTTGAACTGGCTTTATGAGATGGACATCAACTGGAGGATAATGGAATGCAGTCGAATCAAGTCAGATGATGCGGGAGGGGGGGAATCAAATTATGAAACGGGTCACCAAAAGTAGTAAAATAGTTCTGCTTTTCGCGAGCAACGAACTTATGGTGGACTTAGCAGAGAGACACGAAGCCATGTCCAGTCGTTGAACTACGTCTCTTACCAGTGGTGAAATGTAACATATTTTTATAGCTTCCGACACCATTTTTCTGTTCTGTTTTGTATGAAAAGTTATTTAACTGAGCCCGAATGGCCCTTTCGTCTCATAGCATTGTCATGGAAATTGCAGCTAAACCTCTTACGTTTACATGTCGTGTTGGTATCGTTAATTCAACGCTTACAAAAAAACTAAAATATGTCAAATTTGGCGCCTTCTTATATTCCAAAATTCTTAAGTAAATTCACAGCCCTGAAATGCAGCACACAGCCGAAGTAAAAGTTTAGGAAATGAGGCTCCAGATTTTCCGAGATTCTTAACCAATAAGGGTGCTTTCCTTTGCCATTCATCTACGGATGATCTAGAATGCTGTCTATAATTACCTAACTGCGCATGAGGCGTTAACATCTAATTTTATCACTGATTTTTTTAAGGAAGTGTACATAGGAAGTGAACTGCGAAATTTTTACTCGCTGTCAGAACGTGCCAAACGTGAGAAATGATGTAGAAGAAATGAGAGTTTTTAAAATTACGATCAGAAAAGCCGTCCGTGGACTGGAGGGCTGAAAGAGGGAAATTCACTTTTTCTTGTCTCCGGCTGCTGCCTATTGTTTCAAAAGGATCCATTTACGCCATATCACACGAAACGTAGCTCGCAGTATCAATTTTATATTTGCGTTACGTCATAGGAGAACATTTCGCTTCAGAATATTGTTAATATTGTTAATACTATATTTAACTGAATCAGTAGCTGACAATATTATGGCACGAAAACTGCATCCCCAGAGAAAGAAACGTGTGTTAAATTAGTTGGCATTAATACGAAATTTCTATTAATGTTTTGTATTTATTTAAATTTGTGAATTTGTGCTTCCCTGATTCAGAGTAGCATGTATAATGGACTAGAGATATTTGTAAATACACGCTCTTTTCGTTTTGGAGTAGTGTTGTACGTTTCGTCTGAAGTATAAAATGTATGGAGTTAATTGTATCATAGATTGGAGCTCAGTTCTTGGAGAGTTATAATACGATACTACTTGCACATTTCTTATTCAGGTGCGGTTACTGTCATAAGAATTTACGGTCGTTTCGAGTCGTTAAAAATACTTCCCTTTACACTGTTTGTTTGCGGCAGTTACCTTGCGCTGTCGGAGTCTTCGAAGGCAACTTTTAAAATCCCCATAGCTCCAACAAGTTAGCAAGTCTGAAAGTTAAGAATTCATGCAAAGCAGCAGCAGCAGCGGAGAATCCCCCGCCGAGCGTTCGACGCTCCCTCAACTTCTGCGCCCCTTATCCCGGTTATCAACATAATGGCCAGCGTGCCACTTACTTGTCATTCCGACAATGCTGGCCGCACTCCGGATCACGTAGTCCCCGAAAACCAGGAGACAGCGCTATTTTCAACACGTTAACGCAGTTCCTTGCGGGGCTGGCACAAGCACTGTTATTGTAAAAAAAAAAAAAAAATGGTTCAAATGGCTCTGAGCACTATGCGAATTAACTTCTGAGGTCATCAGTCGCCTAAAACGTAGAACTAATTAAACCTAACTAACCTAAGGACGCCACACATATCCATGCCCGAGGCAGGATTCGAACCTGCGACCGCAGCGGTCACGCGGTTCCAGACTGAAGCGCCTTTAACCGCACGGCCACACCGGCCGGCACTGTTATTGTAAAGAAAGATATGTAGCTCTACGGGATTTTTATTTTTTTATTTTTTTGCAGACTGTCCAACTTCCTCTACGATACCTAAAATATGATAGCCTGTTATTTTCTTATTTCTTTATCATTGATGCTTGAAAAGGAATACTCCGTCATGATGGCTTCTTTATTGTATAAACGTTACAATTTTACCCGTTTCAGCTGGAATTTGTTCAAGAAACTATATATCGATGTTTTCTTAAAATTATTTTGTAGATGGGTTACAGCCAAAACGCGTGAAATTGCAAAGTTTTTACGATAAAGAAGCCGTCACGACTGAGTATTGCATAGTCGTATATATTTAGAGTTGCAGACTCTTTTAATGATTTTACGTCATCATTGCTACGAATTACTTCTTCTGGGAATATTGAGACCATCAGGAGCTCTCTTTCATCTAATAAGGCACTGTGGATATTTTGCGTTACATTCATTATAACCATGTGATAAGTTACACTTAATATAGAACCCGACATTTAGGAACTACTATTAGATAAACAAAGTAGCTATACCAAGCAGGTGGGATAACTTTTAGAGCACTAGAAGCATGAGAGATGGGATGAAGAGTGACAGAAACAGGATAAAATATGGGTAATTAGGATAGGGAGAAAGATAATTGTGTCACTAAATGAGAAATAAAAACAGAAAGAAGGTTACAGAATGAAATTTTCATTCTGCAGCGGAGTGTGCACTGATATGAAAATTCATGATCGATTAAACCTGTGTGCAGGACAGTGACCTGAACTACAGACCTTTGCCTTTCGCGGGGAAGTCCTCTGCCAACTGAGCTACCCAAGCCTGTTTTCACAGCTTTAATTCTGCCAGTACTTCGACTCCTACCTTCACACAACATCAAATTCAAATGGCTCTGAGCACTGTGGGACTTAACGTCTGTCATCAGTCCCCTAGACTTAGAACTATAGGTTTAAGTACCTAACTAATCTAAGGACATCACAGACATCCATGTCCGAGGCAGGATTCGAATCTGCGACAGTAGTAGCTGCGTGGTTCCGGACTGAAACCCCTAGAACCGCTTGGCCACAGCGGCCGGCTCACACAAGATCAGCTGCAGTCCTTGCTGAACTAGCAATCCTGGAAGAAAAAGATATTGCGGAGACATTGCTTAGCCGCAGCCTGGGGGATGTTTCCAGAATGAAATTTTCACTCAGCAGCGGAGTGCGCTGATATGAAACTTAGTTGTAAGAGGACTCGCCCGCGAAGTGCAAAAGTCCCGAGTTCGAGTCTCGGTGCGGCATGCATTTTAATGTGCCAGAAGGTTTCAGAAGGGCCATTAACTTAGAGATGATCGCAGCATCTCATTTACCGATCGACAGAGGGGAAAGTGGCTATGATCGTTAACTTTTTGTGGTAAAAACTAATGAGGATGACAGAATATAAGAATGAAAAGTTGAGGAAAAATTGGAGATGCTCTCTATTGTGAAGACCAAAATTTACTTTGCAAAGGTCTTTTACGTATCGACGCTGTATTCACTGTCAAGAGATAATAGAGAAGTAAAAAAAAAAAAAATGTATTTTCAAAACATATTTTTGCATTCATCAATCATACAAGACACTGTGGGAAATATTTTTTGACGTCGGCTTTTCAAGCCATGCTATGAAAGTAATAAGCAGATGTAATAACGCGCCGCTATTTTAATGTGCAAACAACAGCGTCGATGTAGTTAGTAAAACTATAATAGTAATAAAGCAAGGATGTAGAAAAGAAATGATCACTATATACATTAACGATTTGATTCGAACTCCGACAGCAGACGTATCATTTGGAATTCAGGCAAATCAACGGAACTAAGTGAGTACCCTTTTCCAGGCTGATGACCACGTAAATTTATCAAAACTGAAGAGTAAATTTCAAAAACATACGTTTTGATAATTGCGACAGAAAAGACCAAGAGCACGGAATTTCAAAGGAAAATCTCTAATTTATCAAAAATCGGTATCAGAAATATGTCAGAACAGGTCAAAGGCTGGAGATACCTTGGGTGCAAGTTCACGTGGAGGAATGGACGACACACTGAACACAAATTGGCGTTTTATTGAAAAATGTATGGCACAATACTCAGGATAACGGAACGTTACACTAGAAAAGGAACAAAGAAAAATATACAAGCCAGTGACTCATTGCTCTGTCGTATGAATTATGAATCTTAGGGACGACCGATATATTCAGGATGCAGACGCGAGATTTATAATTATAATTGCAGTTAAGAACTCCTACGAAAGAGGTCACCTAAGAAACGAAACTACCAGAAAAGCGCTATCAAAATAAATCAATCAGATATGGATAAATCTCTCGTATCGAAAATAATTCTCTTATATTACCTCGACACTATGCGGTGTGGGATTTCCCAGGTTGAGATGGACCCTTAAACCGGAAAAAGTCAGATGGCTTAGCCCATGTAGCTGAGGTCAATAGTTACGCTGCAGTTCCTTGTGAAACAACGTCCTCTGTCACATGAAACAGAACTCACTTCGCTCACTTTTTACGACCTCTAAAGTTTATACATCTATCAAGTTCACTTCTGAAGATTCGACGTTGTGGCCATGCGTTTCTAGGCGCTTCCGTCTGGAACCGCGCGATCGCTACGGTCGCAGGTTAGAATCCTGCCTGGGGCATGGATATGTGTGATGTCCTTAGGTTAGTTAGGTTTAAGTAGTTCTAAGTTCTAGGGGACTGATGACCTCAGATGTTAAGTCCCATAGTGCTCAGAGCCATTTGAACCATTTGAAGATTCGAATCACTGACGTAGATTTTTTTTTTCACTCAAGCCTGTTGCCTTACAATTCACGGTAGAACCGATTACCAAACAAACTCTTGTGTTTTTACTGAGAGGAGAAACGTCGTTTTTAGTATTAATTTATATTTCACGGGGGAACCTAGAGGCCCAAGCGGGTGTATTTAATTAATATACTGTCTCTGGGTAATCGATTTAGTTGTTTCATTGATGGTAATTACTTTTCGTAACTTAGAATTTCGAAACCGATCCTGTAAAGTAAATGCCATCAATGACACCACTGAATGGATAAGCCAATAAAAAAAATTTAAAAAAAATGGTTCAAATGGCTCTAAGCACTATAGGACTTAACTTCTGAGGTCATCAATCCCCTAAAACTTAGAACTACTTAAACCTAACTAACCTAAGGACATCACACACACCCATACCCGAGGCAGGATTCGAATCTGTGACAGTTGCGGTCGAGCGGTTCCAGAGCGTAGCGCCTAGAAACGCTCGTCACCCCGGCCGGCACGCCAATAACAGAAACGGTTAGACTTATCAATATTTGCATGGTTTCTGGCAGAGGTCACAGGTGTCCCTTCCAATTCGATTCGTGGATTGTACGTTCGAAAGGTGATTGTTGCCATCCCTTTGAAAAAGACGGGGCTTACGTAGTTTCACAGTTGAAGTAACTACACTCCTGGAAATTGAAATAAGAACACCGTGAATTCATTGTCCCAGGAAGGGGAAACTTTATTGACACATTCTTGGGGTCAGATACATCACATGATCACACTGACAGAACCACAGGCACATAGACACAGGCAACAGAGCATGCACAATGTCGGCACTAGTACAGTGTATATCCACCTTTCGCAGCAATGCAGGCTGCTATTCTCCCATGGAGACGATCGTAGAGATGCTGGATGTAGTCCTGTGGAACGGCTTGCCATGCCATTTCCACCTGGCGCCTCAGTTGGACCAGCGTTCGTGCTGGACGTGCAGACCGCGTGAGACGACGCTTCATCCAGTCCCAAACATGCTCAATGGGGGACAGATCCGGAGATCTTGCTGGCCAGAGTAGTTGACTTACACCATCTAGAGCACGTTGGGTGGCACGGGATACATGCGGACGTGCATTGTCTGTTGGAACAGCAAGTTCCCTTGCCGGTCTAGGAATGGTAGAACGATGGGTTCGATGACGGTTTGGATGTACCGTGCACTATTCAGTGTCCCCTCGACGATCACCAGTGGTGTACGGCCAGTGTAGGAGATCGCTCCCCACACCATGATGCCGGGTGTTGGCCCTGTGTGCCTCGGTCGTATGCAGTCCTGATTGTGGCGCTCACCTGCACGGCGCCAAACACGCATACGACCATCATTGGCACCAAGGCAGAAGCGACTCTCATCGCTGAAGACGACACGTCTCCATTCATCCCTCCATTCACGCCTGTCGCGACACCACTGTAGGCGGGCTGCACGATGTTGGGGCGTGAGCGGAAGACGGCCTAACGGTGTGCGGGACCGTAGCCCAGCTTCATGGAGACGGTTGCGAATGGTCCTCGCCGATACCCCAGGAGCAACAGTGTCCCTAATTTGCTGGGAAGTGGCGGTGCGGTCCCCTACGGCACTGCGTAGGATCCTACGGTCTTGGCGTGCATCCGTGCGTCGCTGCGGTCCGGTCCCAGGTCGACGGGCACGTGCACCTTCCGCCGACCACTAGCGACAACATCGATGTACTGTGGAGACCTCACGCCCCACGTGTTGAGCAATTCGGCGGTACGTCCACCCGGCCTCCCGCATGCCCACTATACGCCCTTGCTCAAAGTCCGTCAACTGCACATACGGTTCACGTCCACGCTGTCGCGGCATGCTACCAGTGTTAAAGACTGCGATGGAGCTCCGTATGCCACGGCAAACTGGCTGACACTGACAGCGGCGGTGCACAAATGCTGCGCAGCTAGCGCCATTCGACGGCCAACACCGCGGTTCCTGGTGTGTCCGCAGTGCCGTGCGTGTGATCATTGCTTGTACAGCCCTCTCGCAGTGCCCGGAGCAAGTATGGTGGGTCTGACACACCGGTGTCAATGTGTTCTTTTTTCCATTTCCAGGAGTGTATGTAGGAGGGTGGTTTGAAACGTTCTCGAAACGTAACAAAACTGAAACTTTTTCTCCTTTTAGATCAATGCACTTGCTCCAGCGATGTTGCAGTGCCTTGATCCATCTCCAAAATGAATTTTTTGCAGGCCTACAAAATAATTGTCAACTCCTGCTATCAATTGTTCGACTGAAGTGAATCTTCATCCACGAAGAAAAATTTTCAGTTTTGGGAAGAGATGGAAGTATGGCGGAGCCATATCAGGTGAATAAGGCGGGTGTGGCTACAATCCATACCTTAGTTCGTCCCTTCAGCCCTTTGCCATGGCTACGGCACATGCGCTTTTGATGCAGCGTCAAGAGTCGCGGCACCGATCTTGCAGATAATTTTTTCATTTCTAACCTCAATTAAAATGTGATATACCTTTTCAGATGACATCTGGAAAGCTAGAGAAATTTCACGCACTTTCATTTGGCGATCCTCCGTGACCATTTTGTGCACTTTTGCAATGATTTCTGGAGTAGTGACACATCTTGGCCGACCACTGCGCGGATCATCATCTAAGCTCTCACGACCAAATTTAAATTCATTTCTCCACTCGGCCACATTTGAATATGAAGGATTCGAGTCCCCCAGTGTATTCTGGAAATCAGCATGAATTTCCTTTGCTTCCATACCACTCTTTACAAAGTACTTAATCACTGCTCGAATCTTTATTTTTTCCATCGTCGCAAAAGACTACGTGGGAAGAACAACAGAGCCACGTCAGTGCTACAGCTCTCTTCCAAGACCACTGACGTGGCACGTGTTTACAGGCAACAGTCCAATGAATATCAGGTAAATAACTCGTTGCTCTAGCGCTGACCTCTCGTGGTCATTCCGAGAACTTTCCAAACCACCCTCGTAGCATTCTGCTGGAGGAAATGGTTCAAATGGCTCTGAGCACTATGGGACTTAACATCTCAGGTCATCAGTTCCCTAGAACTTAGAACTATAAACCTAACTAACCTAAGGACATCAAAAACATCCATGCCCGTGGCGGGATTAGAACCTGCGACTATTGCGGTCGCGCGGTTCCACACCGAAGCGCCTAGAACCGCTCGGCCACCAGCTGCCGGCGCTGGAGGAAATACCAGGCTTCTTAACTAATGATGGAGCATGGTGATGATCACTTCCATGTACTGTCTTGCTGTCTCTCCCACTTAAGAGAATAGCTGATTCCAGGGATGGGAATATGACAATGGGACACAAGAATAAACATTAATAAAGGAATAATTATGAAGAAGCAACAGGATGATAACATTTGTCTCCCATCGTCATATCCTACAATACATGCCCCCGCCCCCCCAAACACACATACATGCAAACGACTTTCAGAAGAAGGGTAATTGTATCAATTTGAGTTTGCGACCCTATTCTAGAAACGACCGAGTCGAAAGGTATAAGCAAATATTTACTCAGGTTCCGACAGAGCCTCGAGCAGCGCTCTAAGGGCTCCAGCCTCCGAACCCTGATCATGACGTAGAGAATTCCTGCTAAACAGCCACCAGTACCTTCAGATAACTTTACCTGCTGATGGACAAGTAACGACGCATGAACTAGATGTCAGAATGACCGAAAATACTGAGTACTGTACAATAATAATGAATTACATGTACGTGTATGAGTTTCTCAAGCTGCTACATGTAAAACAGTCGCTGAGATTGCTTTCCTCAGTGTCAATGCGTACGCGTTCTAATATCCCCGGTATCGTATGAACAGTGTCGTGGGCGGAGAGATTTCTTGCAAGGAGATCCTTTTCAATCTCGACAGGCGTCTCGTACGCAAAAATTTTTACATGGTCCCACAAGGAAGTCAGATCAAATGAAAGTGCTGGATACAAAACACGTAATGTCTGATGCAGATCTCCTCGAACTTTCAATCCAAAGTGAAGTGGGGCTCAGTCACGTTAGAACCATATCCGTTGACGATTAACAAGTGCGATATGTTCCAGGAACATGGAATGTATGTCTCTGATAACACTGTGTACACAGGCGCATTTAAGCAGATTGGAAGAAAACTATGCGTGACCACAAACTGATTGTTTAGACATCTCTCCACAATTCTTCAAAAATGGTTCAAATGGCTCTGAGCAATATGGGACTTAACATCTATGGTCATCAGTCCCCTAGAACTTAGAACTACTTAAACCTAACTAACCTAAGGACATCACACAACACCCAGTCATCACGAGGCACAGAAAATCCCTGATCCCGCTGGGAATCGAACCCGGGAACCCGGGTGTGGGAAGCGAGAACGCTACCGCACGACCACGAGCTGCGGACTTTCACAATTCTAGCGTGGGGATTCTCATCGGTCCAAACATGACTACCGAAATTATCTAGCATTCCGTTTCCAGTGAAAGAGGCTTAATTCGTGAAAAGGACATATACAGGAAAGTGAAGATCTACTGTAAGATGCTGCAGCAGCTATTGGTTGAACACGATACAAGGTCCGAAGTTCGCAGCATGTATTGCACTGTCAGGGGCAGCAGAACGATTTTCGCTTATAACTTTCGATTTTGACGCTTCCAGACGAGGGTTCTTCACCCCAAAATGATACATTTATCCTTCTAGATCATCGCTAAGTGTCTGTAACGCCATCAAGGAATCACCCTGTAAATATGTATTTCAATGTGAGGTCCGATTTTCTATTCAAATACCTTACGTCGACTTTTTTTTCAAGGGAGAAAGCAGAATTCCACGCATAACTAAACACAGGAACATACAACTATATTTAAAATGTTACATGGTGATTAGATTACAGCAAAAGCCTCTTTGTCAGACTGTGAGTAGCACTGGTGCTGCGATATATTGTATATCAAGACAACGTGCTACTTTATTGAGCCCGTTAGTGGTTTGCGTGAGCACCACATTAAGAACTCGGCGGAATACTAACGTCGGTTACATGGAATGCGTTGGAACAACTCTGATATTGTAATAAGATCTGATGTGGTCTTTCTCTTCATTCTTGTCCCTCTGGTTGGTTACGGTTAACTGAGGTTATGTTTGGTGTAGAATTAACCAGCGTATTTCTAGATGTGTTGATTTCCACTTACTTTTTATTCAATGACCAATACTAAGAGCATACAGATACAGCCCGTTGTCATCTTTTATTGCAAATACATTTATGTAAGACTTCGAGGAACGTGCCTTAAAATCAGTGACTTTGACACCTGCGAGTTTTTCATATATTTAGACGATACTTCAGTTGTTCATCCTCATGGCACTACATAATGAGAACGTCATTGTAGAACGCCTGAATTGAATACAACCAAATATTCGTTACATAATGGAAACGGTCAAGGATAGCTACCTTTCCTTCCTCGATTTGTTAGTTAGGAGGAAGGTTGATGGTTCACTGGGACTGTCTATTTTTAGGAAGCGTGCTCACACTGATTTGTGTCTGTTGGCTGATGGTCGTCACCATCAGCGCGAAGGGGTACTTCGTACCTTTGTTCATAGGTCCACGTCATTTCAGACCGTGAGAGATTGTCAGCTGAGCTAACCTATCTTGAGGATGCCTTTCGTCAGAACGATTACAGTGAAAGACAGATCAGAAGTCCGTACTCTATCGACCAACCGTGCACCGGGTGAGTGATGATAATAACAAGTTGGTAACAACGTCTGCCTTCAAGAAGACTGGCCGTATTTTGCAGAAATATGAAGTGAAATGTGTTTTTCGACCCCCATCTAAGATCAAGGCCTGTTTAGGTTTCGTTAAGGGTGATCTTGGTTTACATAAGTCAAGTGTATATCGTATTTCTTGCAATTGTGACGTGTCATATATTGGTCAGAAAGATCATGGAGGACCGGAGTACTGACCATATGCGCGACATACCCTTTCAAGAGCCGAGCAAATCGGCAATTGCAGAACATTGACTGGGCATCCGTCATTCTATGGCGATTGTGGCATACATTTACAGCTATTGGAACACTGTTACTAAGGTAGCAGTTGAATTTAAATTAGCATGTAACCTCCTAAATAGAGATGGAGTGTTTTACTTAAATTCTGTGTGAAATCCTGCTCTATTTCTTGTCAAAAAAAAGAAAGGGACTGAGATAATGCTACCTCACCAGTTTTTTTAGTAATTTTCACCATTGGTAAGTTCCTGGAACACGTTTTTAAATGTTTGGTTCTGATCATGTGCAGCATTGGAAGACTCCATAAGACCTAACCCATAAAGATGAAATTACGATATATCCTCCATTTATGACCAAGGTATTCGGGAGGTCTTACTTCGTTGTCACCGGAGTACTTGAACTGAGAATCCTCATTCCACTCCCACTCCCCAAATATTAAGTATTCCGGAATTGGAATAAAAATACCTACGAATGCCTATCCTGCTCTCACGAAAAGTGAACAAAAGGTGTATAAAATATATATGTCTGTGTTTGTAAAGTTAATACCAGACTAATAACATCTCCTACTGTCCCACTACTAGCTCACTTTGTATGTTCCTGTAAAGAAAAGAATCTCCATAATAGACCGAATCTCAAACTACCACTTGGAACAGAGGACGAGAAGTACAAACTTCTTGCTATGAGAAGGTAAACTCAAGTATCCGATATTTATCGTAAACTTTCAGGAACTGGTTTCTAACCAGAGTTTTGCAGCCTCTAACTGGTAGATATTAGGTGGTGGTTTCTTTAACGCTGCTATGCACCACCCCCATAATACTTGCTACGACAGAATGACGGGTCAATAAGATGACATGAAGCCTATCGATGTAGGTGGATTGAACTGTGTGAAAGCGATAACAATACGAAGAGAAACGAACCCCGCCTCGGCATAGCAGCCGTAGGCTGCTGAGGTCTGGTTCGCCTTCTTTATTGGTTTGAGATCTCAAATAACCTTTTTGCCCACTAAAGTAAGGAACGAACAGCTTAAAGCTACCTACTGACCAGCGTTAAATGCTATATGCTTAACCATCACGGTAACGGACTCGTTAGAGAGTGCTGTTAAAGGGTTTAATGTTTTCCTATCTTAACTACTGGCAAAATAGCGCAACAGTATTTTCGACCTACTAACTGTAATGTTGTTCGTTCCTTTTGTCGTAAGTAATAATCAAAATGACACTTCTTTATAACGAGGGATATTTTCACCCACGCTTAATGAATCGGTTTTATACAAAATTAATGTTTCATTTCACTTTAAGTTCTTGATTAATTTGTTCAATATGTCTTCATATGAAACACTCTTTAGTAGACCAATTATTTAGCGATTAAATTATCAGGAAATGATGAGCAACTGCTCGATATCAATAGCTTTCTCAGTGCTACAAACTTGATATTGTAACTTTCTGTAATTCACATAATGCATCTACCTCTGCATGAGTAAAAATAATTTATGAATATTATATTTTTGACACTATGTCTTTTATGTATGTATGTATGCAGCTCTTGCTGTTAGTAAACTGCTGTACTGGATGATTATTTCCTACCGAAACGGGTAACACAGGAAAAATAAATTGAAGAGGAGCTTTGATGTTACACGATGTCATTTCTACAACTTAAAATTGGTGCGTGGTGGAAACAAAAGCCATACAAGCTCTCCGAGTCCCCGCTGTCTTAACCCTTCCAGACCTGATTATTTTTCTAAAGGAAGGAAAATTTTTCTTTTCGTGGTAATGCTCTTAGACGATTTTTAATGATATTAGATGCAAGATCTATACAAAAATATGTACCCGTTTTCAAACCTTACTTTGTACATCTGTCTTCATGTTACGGATTAAAATAACTAATTATGAAATAATCACTACTGTAATAAATAGTGAAATAATCGTTCAGTAATCACCAAGCAAAATGACAATAACAATACCCAGTTATATAGTCGAACCACATCCTTGTTTTCTAGTGGTCACAAGCTGCTGCGCAATGCTACAATGACTTGCTGGTATTTCCACACCGGTGCCTAACAATTTGCAGCACTTGCGCATAATGAAAAGGTTGAACATTCATAAATGTGTATCTCAGGTTTCGATTTGCAAAAATACTTCCTTTGCGGCTAAGAAACAGCAAAAGTTAATGTACACGATTGTAGCCAAAGGATCTGGAAGTGTTAAGAAACACGTCTGCCCACCCCCCAAATATTGTGAGAGCTCTTTTATTACCGCGACTACACTAGACACATTAAGCACTTTTTCTTAGATGTATACCAACTTTTCAAACGTATAATTCTTGAAATGGTATGTGTAAAACCTAGAAATATTTTTCTGCTGAGTCTACTTAGAAATCACTTAGATTTAATAAGAAATTGAGGAGCTGTTTCCTGCCTGATACCAAGATGATGGCAGGTGAAGTGGTATGATTTATATTATTGCTTTCAATTTAAAGGTCTTAAACACTGTTTACAGTACCCCATAAACATTTGACGATAAGATGAAAATTTCCAGATCTGGTTTTAGACTAAAGGAGACAAGGCTGCACCGTAGAAAGTGCAACAAATACTTATCCAAACATACTTATTAATGAAGCAAAACAATTATTCATCATTCCGTTTTACAGCTCTTGTAGTAGCGGTGTTTGGCAAAATTCTTACTTATTTAATGTAGGTTTTACCTTGAAACTGTATTCTGCGTTATTATGACTCTCATGGTCGTAGAATAGGGTCAAACAGAATTAAAATCGATGTTCCTGAATGTTAAAAATTGCCATTATGACTAAGATGGGTTACGTCAAATTTAATTAGAGCAGCCTGTACCTTCGAAGCCTATTGTCTTAGTCGGGATTTTACGATGGAATATCACAAACAATGTTATTTATCAGGAGCATTTTCTGTAAATGAAGAAATTAAAACAATGAACAATAAATACGCAACCAAGATTACAATTTCTGTATATTGTTTTGGACAGATGCCTTGTGGATGCGAGCGGAGGGAGTGGGGAGGGGGGGGGGGGGGAGGGATGGGGGAATAGCAATGAGCAGGGGTGGTCTCAATAGCATTCATTTTCCAGGCCATTGTATTTTGGAATTGAAAGAGCTTATAATTTGCAATACGGTGCAATGTACATGTCATCGCCAAAAAAAGCAGACAGATAGATCTGGTATAGAGTCAACTCGTCAGGGTCAGGTCGAAGCAATTTTATATTATTTGTCCTGTTACACAGCTCAAAACCAGCGTTATTGTAACATCACCACACATGCCAATTAGTTTAGTTGCAGAATACAAATATCTACGCCAATTGTACAATCAGTCGAGCGCACTTTGTGGCTCAGATGTGTATTATTCTCTAAAGTGTCCATTTCTTCTGCGTCATCGGTGCAATAGATCTTGAAATATAACACCAGAAGGTAAAACTGCTTTGACTGCTATAGAGCTAATATCTACTATGGAAACATTTCTGCAACCAGTCACCATTCATATTATGGAATATACTTTATTGTACACTATTAGCCATTAAAATTGCTACAGCGAGATAAAATGCATATGAAAAACGGATATTCATTGGACAAATATGTTACACTAGAACGGACATGTGATTACATTTTCACGCAATTTCGGTGGATAGATCCTGAGAAATCAGTACCCAGAACAACCACCTCTGGCCGTAATAATGGCCTTGATACGCCTAGGCATTGAGTCAAACAGAGATTGGATGTCGTGTACAGCTGCCCATGCAGCTTCAACACGATACCACAGTTCATCAAGAGTGCTGTCTGGCGTATTGTGGCGAGCCAGTTGCTCGGCCACCATTGACCAGACATTTTCAATTGGTGAGAGATCTGGAAAATGTGTTGACCAGGGCAACAGTCGAAGATTTTCTGTATCCATAAAGGCTCGTACAGGACCAGCAACATGCGGTCGTGCATTATCCTGCTGAAATGTAGGGTTTCGCCGGGATCGAATGAAGGGTACAGCCACGGGTCGTAACACATCTGAAATGTAAGTCCACTGTTCAAAGTGCCGTCAATGCGAACAACAGGTGGCCGAGACGTGTAACCAATGGCACCCCATACCATCACGCCGGATGTTACGCCAGTATGGCGATGACGAATACACGCTTTCAATGTGCGTTCTCTGCGATGTCGCCAAACACGCATGCGGCCATCATGATGCTGTAAACAGAACCTGGATTCATCCGAAAATATGACGTTTTGCCATTCTTGCACCCAGATTCGTCGTTGAGTACACCATCGCAGGCGCTCCTGTCTGTGATGCAGCGTCAAGCGTAACCGCAGCCACGGTCTCCGAGCTGATAGTCCATGCTGCTGCAAACGTCGTCAAACTGTTCGTGCAGATGTTTGTTGTCTTGCATACGCCCCCATCTGTTGACTCGGAGATCAAGACGTGGCTGCACAATCCGTTACAACCATGCGGAGAAGATGCCTGTCATCTCGGCTGCTAGCGATGCGAAGCCGTTGGGATCCAGCAGGGAGTTCCGTATTACCCTCCTGAACCCACCGATTCCATATTCTGCTAACAGTCATTGGATATCGACCAACGCGAGCAGCAATGTCGCGATACGATAAAGCGCAATTGCGATAGGCTACAATTCGACCTTTATCAAAGTCGGAAATGTGATGGTACGTATTTCTCCTCCTTACACGAGGCATCACAACAACGTTTCAGCAGGCAACGCCGGTCAACTGCTGTTTGTGTATGAGAAATCGGTTGGAAACTTTCCTCATGTCAGCACGTTGTAGGTGTCGCCACCGGCCAACCTTGTGTGAGTGCTCTGAAAAGCTATTCAGTAGCATATCACAGCATCTTATTCCTGTCGGTTAAATTTCGCGTCTGTAGCACGTCGTATTCGTGGTGTAGCAATTTTAATGGGCAGTAGTGTACATAACCGTTTCGTGTTTATTCACACCTACCTACGCGAGGTTATATTAACGAACATTTAATAGGTCTAAAACTTCTTTTTGACATTAGAGCTTTTATAATTCACATCATGTGATCACCGTTGTTCAAAGTTTCTTCTGTTAGTGATCAGTTGTTTACATCTGCCCAGTAGACCATCTTCAGATCTGAATTTTTGTATTGTCGCCTCTCTTTTCTCATCTTAGATCTGCTGGGAATATAGAACTGCAGTCAGTAAAAAAACGTAAATGTTGATCCAGACTGTGCAAGTTCATTCATTACTGAAATTTTCTTATTCTTTTTCTGCTTCTTCTTCTTTTTCTTTTCCTTGTGTTATAGTACTATGAGCACAATTCATGGTAAAAATATTTTTCTTGTTCATTCACTAACGCAAAAGTGAATAGAACATTTTTGTCACTTCGTGGTGCCCCCTTTATACAATCTGGGGTTGTTTTTCATCTGTTAGCGTTTAATTGCAGCACGTGCTGGGGAGGGGTGGTGTGGGGGGGGGGGGAGGGTGTGATGCGAAGAAATATGGAAACACCAAAAACACAACATGTTACCATTTCCAGTACAGTGAAGAAAACGTGGAGGTATTCAAATCAGGTTGCAATCGTCTCTGAATGCATAAATACATGTCTTGCACGGGGTTGAAGGGAATCTTACAATAAGAAACTTCCTGGCAGATACAAATTGTGTGCCGGACGGAGACTCGGGTCTCGGTCCTCCACACAGTTTTAATCTGCCAGGAAGTTCCATGTGAGCGCACTCTCCGCTGCAGAGTGAAAATTTCGTTCTGGGAACATCCCCAAGCTGTGGATAAGCCATGTCTCCGCAGTAGCCTTTCTTCCAGGAGTGATAGTTCTGCAAGGTTCGCAGGAGAGTTTCTGTGAAGTCTGGAAGGCAGGAGACGATGTACTGGCAGAAGTGAAGCTGTGAGGACGGTCGTGAGTCGTGGTTGGGTAGCTCAGATGGGAGAGCACTTGCCTGCGAAAGGCAAAGGTCCCGAATTCGAGTCTCGGTCCGGCCCCCAGTTTCAATCCTCCAGGAAGGTTCATATGAGAGCACACTCCGCTGAGAGCTTCTGTGAAGTCTGGAAGGTAGGAGACGAGGTACCGGCGGAAGTGAAGCTGTGAGAACGGGGCGTGAGTGGTCCTTGGGTAGCTCGGTCGGTAAAGCACTTGCTCGCGAAAGGCAAAGTTCATGAGGTCGAGTCTCGGTCAGGCACACAGTTTTAATCTGCCATAAAGTTTCATATGAGAGCACACTCCGATGAAGAGTGAAAATTTCATTCTGGAACCTTATACTAGTCTTCCTGCAAAATAGTGGAACGTTGAGGTAACGATGATGGAGGAGGACAGCGACAGGCACACTTCTCTCCGAAGTAGACTACGTAGGCCCAACGGTATTGCGATCTGGCGATTGTGGTCACCAGTGGAGATGTGACAGTTCATCACCGTGCTCAAGAAGATGAGAGTTATGTGAACAGGGGCCTCGTCGTCTTGGAACACAGCGACGTCATTTGGAAACAGACTTATACCATGGTATGCACTTGAAAATAAAAAATTGTCACATGTTACTTAACAGTAATGAGGCATCGCAGAAAAATCTTCAAGACCATGGAACACCACGAAATGGCTGCCGAAATTATCACTATATTGCCGCCATGCTTCACTCCTGCGACGTGACGTCGCCCAGAAGTGAAACTAGACTCATCCGACCAACTGATTTCCTTTCGTTACTCCATAGCCCAGGTTTTAAGGCTTTGGTACCATCTTTTCCTGGTACATGACTTTGTATCATTGATGAATAGTTTTGGGATTCCAGCTCGCCCTGCAATACAAAGTTTATGGAGTTCCCTTCGTGTTGGTTGTATGCTGACAGTGTTTACGAATGCGAGTTTCATTTCTGTAATTACTTTTGCACCTGTCGTCTTCTTATTTTTCATCACAGTCGTCTTCATTGACCGTCCGCCACTATCACTCAACATACATTTTAGTCTGCGTTGTGACTTAGCCAACGATATTTGTTCAGTTTACTCTGTATGGGGCATAAATCTTCGATGCGGTGCCTCTTGAAATACCAAACACTTCGGCTAACCCGGTTAAGGAAGCACCTACCATACTGGCACCAATTATTTGCCTACGTTCGAATGCATTGAGCTCCGACACAATGCTCTGACAGCTACACAGAACACTATTCAGACCTCGACTTGCACTTGTAACGCACTGAGGTCATACATGCCTTTCGTGGGAAAATAGATCAACGCAATCCACTGGCTTGGGTGTAATTTGAATTGATGTTCAAGCATGCATTTCTTGCAATGTTCCCACATTTTTATCCAATCGCTCTGTGGTCCTTACTTATATATATATATATATATATATATATATATATATATATATATATATATATAATAAATCACGTTTTCTATGGAATCAAAATTTTAGGAAAGTACGTCAATCGAAGATTCATAAATTGTTGTAACATACTCCTGCGTTGCAGCGCTATTGTAAACTCATACAAAGTTTGTCTCATTTGCACGTGACGTCTTCCGAAAAGCAAGAGCATTTGTTGACAAGAATTCTCGCTGCCTGTCACATTGTTTGATCAACATCGCGGTTGCTCAAATCCGCTCTACATGAATTCGGTCCACGAAGTCATAGAAGTTATTCCGACTCCATCACTTTGTACAGGACGTGCAGGAAAAAAATTTATAAAAAAAACGAGTTTACTAAGATTTTTGTCACCGCCAGTAGCTCAAACGTAGTTGCCAAATATTCTCAATTCCGCTTACACTGTTTACTCTGTGATTTACGGACCAGAGTTTCCTATCCCGCAATGATACATTTACGCTTCACCACTATCCCTGCAAAATATTGTGGATATAACGAAAACAGTGTGTGTATTGGCGCTGTGACCGAAATCAGACTAGCGAGCGTATGGCGTTTTCTGAAAGACTGACCGGAGAAAGTGGCAACACCAAAAAAATAATGTCGAATAATGAAATTTTGGGAATAAACTTGTCTAGGTAACACTTTCAAATTCTGAAGGTGGGAGGGGTAAAATACAGGGAGCGAAAGGCTATTTACAATTTGTACAGAAACCAGATGGGAGTTATAAGAGTCGAGGGGAATGAATGGGAAGCAGTGGTTGGGAAGGGAGTGAGACAGGGTTGTAGCCTCTCCCTGATGATATTCAATCTATATATTGAGCAGAGAGTAAAGGAAACAAAAGAAAAATTCGGAGTAGGAATTAAACTCCATGGAGAAGAAATAAAAACTTTTAGGTAGCCGATGACATTGTAATTCTGTCAGGGTCAGCAAAGGACCTGGAAGAACAGTTGAACGGAATGGACAGTGTCTTGAAAGGAGAATATAAGATGAACATCAACAAAAGCAGAAAGATGATAATGGAATGCAGTCGAATTAAATCGGGTGATGCTGAGGCAATTAGATTAGGAAATGAGACACTTCAAGTAGTAAATGAGTTTTGCTATTTGGGGAGCAACATAACTAATGACGGTCGAAGTAGAGAGTATATAAAATGTAGACTGGCCATGGAAAGGAAAAACGTTTCTGAAGAAGAGAAATTTGTTAGCATCGAGTACAGATGTAAGTGTCAGGAAGTCGTTTCTGAAAGTATTTGCACGGAGTGTAGACATGTATGGAAGTGAAACATGGGCGATAAGTAGATTGGACAGGAAGAAAATAGAAGCTTTCGAGATGTGGTGCTACAGAAGATTAGATGGGTAGATCACATAACTAATGAGGAGGTATTGAATAGAATTGGGGTGAAGAGAAATTTGTGGCACAACTTGACTAGAAAAACGGATCGGTTGGTAAGACACGTTCTGAGGCATCATGAGATCACCAATTTAGTTCTGGCAGGCAGCATGGAGGCTAAAAATCGTATAGGGAGACAGAGAGATGAATACACTAAGCAGATTCAGAATGATGTAGATTGCTGTAGCTACTGGGAGATTAAGAAGCTGGCACAGGATAGAGTACCATGGAGAGATGCATCAAACCAGTCTCAGAACTGAAGACTACAACAACAACAACAGGTAACTGATTTAAGTCATTAACAGTTCAAGATCACAGTCTGTGTAATGCTGCTACTATAATTATTGGTGTAAGCGCCAAAATGTTGAATGCAAACATGCAGATGTGCTTGAACTGTGTTGTACAGATGGCACATGGCAGTTCATGGGATGGAGTTCCATGTCTGTTGCACTTAGTAGATCAATATAGGAGTGGTTAATGCTGTTCGTCGATGATGCTAAAGTGGTCGTCCTATAATGTCCCATATTTACTCGATTGGAAACAGATCTCGTGATCTAGCAGGCCAAGGCAACATGTCGAAACAGTCTAGAGCATGTTGGGTTACAACAGCGGAATGTGGACGAGCGTTATCCTGTTGGAAAAGTCCCACTGGAATGCTTTTCATAAGCGACAGCACAAGAAGTTGAATCACTAGATCGAGGTACAAATTTGCATTCAGAGCGTGTGGAATAACCAGAAGAGTACTCCTGCTGTCATACGAAACTCCAGGTGCAGATCCAGTGTATCTATTACGCCGACAGGTTGATTGAAGGCCCTCAACTGGCTACCTTCTAACCAACATACGGCCATGAGTGGCAGTGAGGCAGAACCAGCTATCATCAGGAAACACAATCGACCTCCACACTGCCCTCCAACGAACTATCGCTTGATACAACCGAAGTTGCAAATGGCGGTGGTGTGGGGTGAATGGAAAGCACGCTAGAGGGCATCTGGCTCGGAGCTGTCATTGGAGTGCCGGCCGGGGTGGCCGAGCGGTTCTAAGCGCTACAGTCTGGATCCGCGCGACCGCTACGGTCGCAGGTTCTAATCCTGCCTCGGGTATGGCTGTGTGTGATGTCCTTAGGTTAGTTAGGTTTAAGTAATTCTAAGTTCTAGGCGACTGATGACCTCAGAATTTACATCCCATAGTGCTCAGAGCCATTTGAACCATTTTTGTCATTGGAGTAATCGATTTGTAACAGTTCTTTGCGTCGCTGTGGTGCCGACTGCTGCTCAGATTGCTGCTGCAGATGCAATGCGATGTAGCAGAGCCAGAAGCTAAAATAGATGGTCTTCCCTCTCGGTGATGCCACGGGGCCGTCCAGAGACCGATCTTCTCGGGACTGTATATTCTCGCAACCAACGCTGCCATGTACGATCTACATCTTCACACCTACATCTACGTGATTACTCTGCTATTCACAATAAATTGCCTGGCAGAGGGTTAAATGAACCACCTTCATGCTGTCTCTCTACCGTTCCACACTCGAACGGCACGCGGGAAAAACGAGCACTTAAATTTTTCCGTGCGAGCCATGACTTCTCTTATTTTATCGTGATGATCATTTCTCCCTATATAGGTGGGTGCCAACAGAATGTTATCGCAATCGGAGGAGAAAAATTGGCGATTGCAATTTCGGGAGAAGATCCCGTCGAAACGAAAAACGCCTTTTTTTTAATGATTGCCACACTAATTCTCGTATCTTGTCTGTGACACTATCTCCCCTATTTCGCGATAATACAAAACGAGCTGCCCTTCAATGTACCTTTTCAATGTGATCCGTCATTCTCACCTGATGCGAATCCGACACCGCACAACAATACTCCAGAATAGGGCGGACAAGCGTAGTGTAAGCAGTCTCTTTGGTAGACCTGTTGCACCTTCTAAGTGTTCTGCCAATGAATCGCAGTCTTTGGTTTGCTCTACCCACAATATTATCTATATGATCGTTCCAATTTAGGTTATTTGTAATTGTAAACCCTAAGTTTTTAGTTGAATTTGGAGCCCTGAGATTTGTGTGACTTATCGCGTAATCGAAATTTGGCTGATTATGAATAACTTCGTCAATTGCCGCATTTCGCACCATACAGGTATCTTATCTAAATCAGTTTGCAAGTCGTTTTGATCATCTGATGACTTTACAAGGTGGTAAATGACAGCATCATGTGCAAACAATCTAAGACGTCTACTCAGATTGTCTCCTATGTCGTTAATATAGATCAGGAACAAAAGAGGGCCTATAACACTTCCGTGGGGAACGCCGGATATTACTTCTGTTTTACTCTATAACTTTCCGTCTATTACTACGAACTGTGACCTTTCTGACAGGAAATCACGAATCCAGTCGCACAACTGAGGCGATACTCCGTAGGCACGCAGTTTGGTTAGAAGACGCTTGTGAGGAACGGTTCCGGCCGGGGTGGCCGGTCGCAGGTTGGAATATTGCCCCGGGCATGGACGTGTGTGATGTCCTTAGGTTAGTTAGGATTAAGTAGTTCTAAGCTCTATAGGATTGATGACCTCAGAAGTTAAGTGCCATAGTGCTCAGAGCCATTTGAACCATTTGAGGAACGGTGTCGAAAGCCTTCTGGAAATCTAAAAATATGGAATCAATTTGACATCCCCTGTCGATAGCACAATGGCTTCTTTCCTGCCAAGTCTTCCCACAGTGAAGGAGAAGGAACTTCCATCTTCTCTAGCCATATTACACAACGTCGTTCAAACTCAGTGAGGTATTGATAATGGCTTGTTTGCCGCCTTGTAAGAATTATGGACTAACGCCAACTCATTCAAAGGTAACTAACGCACACGACGGTTACAGAAGTGTAAAGCAAACCTATTAGCGCCAGTCTTCTGCGACTGACATCATCTTTCAAATCTAGAGACACCCGCTCCAAATTTCGTTTATGTCGCACAACTCCTTCTTTGTGTTTCGATTTCTTCTCCGCCATTGTATTTACGTTCTCCTGTCCAGTGCCGCATTCAATATTTTGTTGGCTTTAGCTATAGCTACGGAAACTAACTGAATATTTAGATACTTCCGCTTCGCACGGTAACTAGTTTAGAGCTGCATAGCTAACGCTTTAAAACTGAGGCAGCATATTTTACGCGAGTGAATATTAAGTGTAACACGTACGTTGTCGTCTTTCCCCTCTTACGTTAACCAAACAAGTGAAGATGTATTAATTTCAGTCCTTGATTTTGAAAATGTCGCTCTAGAACTGTTACCTAAATAGAACTGTCTGTCGACGTCATGAGTGATCTGATACTGAGATATTTTAGTAAATAGATTGAAACGATGCAACAACTTCATTGTTTTGCATTTTCACAACTGATTCGTTTCGATCATCACTGGTCTTTACAGATCACTCGTACACCAAGCACCATATAATGACACTTTTTTGTGAATATAGTTATCCGTCGGCGCTGAAAGTGAGAACGTGAGCTACAGCAAGCAGCTTGCTTTTTTTCAGGCTCAGCACACAACTACTAATGATCGATGCCTAACAGTGCTGAAACCGCAAAAGTAGTTGTGCCTTGCAATAAAATTATTGAAACTGCTTATCATTCCTGGACATGATTTTCGATAACACATCAGATCCTCCTAAAAGTCAAAACTGACCTGGCGGATGTTGTCTTCCTGTGATGGAAAGGGAAGTAATTTTTTGGCATGCGGTGATCTTCCGCCGCTGAGATCGGTTCGCCCGAGCTCCCACGGCATATTTCAGCGTCGACGTGTTCTCCGCTCCGGGAGGGTCACAGTATGTTAAACGAATCACGTAGGGGCGCGCGAGGATTGCCGCCGCGTGGATGCGCCCCCACGCTATCGCCCGAAATGACTAATGGTTCCTCGCCGAAAATTATTGGCGTCAGCGACCGCCCCACGCCGCGCTCTATTTGTCAATGACGCCCGTCCGACGTCGCGAAAATCCTCGGAAGATCCACCGGAACATGTAAAAGGGAGCCCCATCCTAACAAATTACTGTAGTCCTACAGTAAAGGAGATCGACCTCTTCGTTTCTAAAGCTTCAGTGAAACAAGGCTACTAGGTTTACCTGTTCCGATTTTCAAACTGAATGTATTGGTCGTGAAAACCTTTAGATTTATTAGGACTATTTAGAAAGCGAAGAGAAAAAAGTTTCACCCAGAAAAAGACAAATTTATTTACGATGGTGTCGAATTTAACAATCTCATATGATAATATGATTACCTGTCATTGTCAGAGTTGCAGGAGGCGATCTTTAAATATAGCGTTAGAGTGGAAAACGTTTTATGAACCAGTATCGCAATGAGGGAGACAATGATTACTAGATTTGACCAGTCAAATGGCCATCTTCAGAAAACAATGTCTGGTTTGGTTTCGGAACGTAAACATAACCGTAACAAAGCTTCTTGCTTCAATAACCAACGTAGACTCTGCTTCCTGTTATGTGACAGCAGATAGCCATTTAACCTGTCGAAAATACGGTATCCTTCCTTTAACTCTTGCGAAACAAACATAGTTCCAGAAGACATCTGAAATTCGAGAAATTTTCAATACGACTTTCCATAGAGCCTCAGTCTTAAAATGAATTCATTTAAGCATTACGTATATGAATTCAATACGATATTGCACTGCCTGTGTTGTTCCGTAGAACGATGCATTATTCCTTTGTACATGCATGTAACTGTGCATGTACTGTGGCTACTACAGCCACTATGAAACGCATGAAATGTATTCGCAGCTGCGAATAAGTACAACCATCACTTGTATAATGGAATGACGACAATGAAAATGAAATGAGTTCCGGTCCGGCACAAATTTTCACTTTCGTCATTTCCTTATACAGCTGGTTGTACTTATTCGCAGCTATGAATACATTTCATGCGTTTCATAGTGGCTTTAACCGCCTCAGAGCCTTTTCCTTCGGACATGCATGCATCCCCGATGCAATATTGCATCGTACTAAGAAATAACATAGGCACTGCAATATCGTATTTATCTGCCAACATCGGACAAACAATATACATAACGGACGTAAGAGCGCAGGTTGTAGACAAATCTATGGAATTTGTATCTAACCGTTAGTCGTGATCGGTTAGCCTCATGATAAGGCGGCCGTTTGCGATAAGCGTGAAATCCGGGTTGGAGTACCGATCTGGCACAGATTTCTAGTACTGTCATTCCATTCGCAACTGCGACTAGATTTCATGCAATATGAGTTCAAGCACTGGTAGAACACAAAAAAGATTTCATTTCACAGAAGTATCAAAATATGCATCACTAAACATTCAGTAAACACTGTTGCCACCTATAACCACAGCAAACCAGAACAATCAATGAGCAACTATAAAACTGTTTAAAATAAAACCTTTCCGCAAAGTAGGCAAGTATTATTTGAATTCTTTAAGTGGAATGCAAGTAACTGCGGCTAATTCTATAAAAGAAGGATAAATAAAATTTAATTTTAGTCGAGTGAACTTCTGCTTCATTAGTGGTCGATTGGGTGACAGTTGTCATTTACCATAGTTTCCTATGTCTTTCTAACAACGATGAAACAAAATAGTATATACAGGGTTGTCCATTGATCGTGACCGGGCGAAATATCTCACGAAATAAGCATTTGTAGACTTGAGAAAGCTTTTGAGGATATTGACTGGAATACTCTCTTTCAAATTCTGAAGGTGGCAGGGGTCAAATACGGGGAGCGAAAGGCTATTTACAGTTTGTACAAGAACCAGATGGCAGTTATAAGAATGAAGGGGTATGAAAGAGAAGCAGCGGTTGGGAAGGGAGTGAAACAGGATTGTATCCTATCTCCGATGTTATTGGTTGGTTGGTTGGTTTTGGGGAAGGAGACCAGACAGCGAGATCATCGGTCTCATCCGATGTTATTCAATCTGTATATTGAGCAAGCAGTAAAGGAAAAAAAAAAAGAAAAATTCGGAGTAGGAATTAAAATCCATGGAAAAGAAATAAAAACTTTGAGGTTTGTCGATGACATTGTAATGCTGTCAGAGACTGTAAAGGACCTGGAAAAGCAGTTGAACGGAATGGACCGTGTCTTGAAAGGCGGATATAAGATGAACATCAACAAAAGCAAAACGAGGATAATGGAATGTAGTCTAATTAAATAAGGTGATGCTAAGGGAATTAGATTAGAACATTTAAAGTAGTAGATGAGTTCTGCTATTTGGCGAGCAAAATAACTGATGATTCAAATAACTGATGATTGTCGAAGTAGAGTGGATATAAAATTTAGACTAGCAATGGCAAGAAAAGCGTTTCTGAAGAAGAGAAATTTGTTAACATCGGGTATAGATTTAAGTGTCAGTAAGGTTTTTCTAAAAGTATTTCTATGGAATGTAGCCATTTATGGAACTGAGACACGGACGATAAATAGTTTAGACAAGAATGGCTTTTAAAAAAATCTGTAGGCCAGTGAGTACAGCAATTAAAATTTAACGGTTTACATTAACTTTAGCCCCTTTAACCCCTTTGTTCTCAAAAAAGTTACGAGGAGGCACAGTTGCGAATTAAATGAGGCATTACATGTTTTAAATTAATAACAGGGAAATAAAGCTGTATCCAGCTTGCCACTGCTACATTACAATTCTAAAAGAATAATATTTTTGCTTTCAAAACCAACAATGCCGTACAGGAAGAACAACAGGCTGCCATAACATTACACAGAAGTAACTTCCTAACGGCACATTACAATTAAAGCGTAGCACTGTCGACTTTAAGAGCACCAATTTCAACCAGATGTCTCGCGGAGAGTGCAAGAAATCATCTACGCGTAAACTGGTCGGTGAACACCGGTTTCAAATTGCAGCGCTGTAGCCGCAACAAATACAGTAGGTTCCATGAGCCTATTAGTTGTCCAGTACGAGTGCTCGACAACCGTGAAGACGGGATTCAGTAGATGGCTCCTTTTATTCAAATTTAATCCACCAAGCATCTTGTACTTTGTTCCGTGGAAAATGGAAATGAGCGTTTGGCGTCATTGGCCGGGAGGCCCCTCGCGGGGCAGGTCCGGCCGCCTTGGTGCAGGTCTTATTGCATTCGACGCCACGTTGGGCGACCTGCGAACCTGATGGGGATGATATGATGATGAAGACAACTCAACATCCAATTCCTGAAGCGGAGAAAATCTCCTAACCCGTCGGGAATTGAACTCGGGCCTGTAGTAGGGCAATCTGTCACGGTGACAACTCAGCTACCGGGGCGCTTTGTACCAAGAACGCCGCGGAACACTGCGGCTTTATCGACCGGCCCCATCTTCAGTGTGGCAATGGATGCCCAGAACAGAGCGCCGCGGCACAAGCCCTACAAGGCAAGGGGCATGGTACGACTTCATCAAATCAAAACGTAAGATTTCAGGGGGGACGTACGCGAAACGAACCAGAACTGTGAAAACGTTTTCTTATTGTACCTTCCCTTACTACATGCCATTTAAATTTCAATTCTTGAATATAAAATTCCTGTTCCACTTCCATGTGTGATGAAAATAGCAATCAACGAAAACGTGCACGGGGCCACGCCCCTTTATTTTTCTGTATTTCCTAATGTTATTTATTCCTCGGTGCTTCCTCAGTTTTACGCTGTGACAATGTGGGGAACATTTCGGTGTTAAGCAGTGCCAGAACTTCTGCAAAAGTGTGTGCATGGAAAAACTCAAAAGGCTAGCGAAAGTTGCAGCTCTCTGATAGGAAAACCATACCCTAAGACAACATACGGTTCTGCAAATGATGATGACGTTGCGGACTCTTGGCAGGCTACGGACTATACAGAGCCTAGGGTTTAATCCAGGAGCTCTCACACTGGCAATCTTGGAGGACATTATAACAAGCAAATTGATGCAGCTCACATTGTTGTTATTCAATTTGAAAATCAGGTCATCGTAGGAGGACAAGCAAAGAACAGACTGCTCAAAAATGAAAAGGAGACAGCATATAGTTTGCAGTAGTTCACCCAGATAAGGTAAGGTCTAATAAAAACACTACCAAACTGTTGAAAATTTGGTGGTAAGTTCCCATGGGACCAAACTGCTGAGGTCATCGGTACCTAGAATTACACACTATTTAAGCAAACTAAAAAACAAAAAATATCACACATCAGCAATAGCTACCCACCTGCATGAAACAAAACACCATGTTAACAACACAAGTATTAGCATCCTACACATCCAACCAAAAGGCAGAAAACTAGACATACTTGAAACACTCCAAATATACAAACATCAAATGAAAAAACCAGAATCCATCTTAAATGACAATATTTACAATAGTATCATCTCCGTTTTCAGCAACTGCCTACACTCTTAAAAATGCACACACACACACACACACACACACACACACACACACTCACACACACACACACACACACACACACACACACACCATAAATATTGACAGCTGCCAAGAGTACAAGAGATTGACCTCATTCACAGATAATTTATCACACCAACATCTTGTACCCATTGTTAGCTTAAAACAGTGTCTATCATCAACTACTGGCACAAATATATATCTATCTGCATATTTTATAGCATTAACCAATATATTACCCCTACCTTTAGGCAGCTAATATATGCCACATGCAATCTTAAGACCCCTTGCCATGTAAATGTTTGCTCTCATATAATCACTCTTTCCTCTCACTCTCACTCTCTCTCTCTCTCTCTCTCTCTCTCTCTCTCTCTCTCTCCCCCTCCCTTTCACTCTCTCTCACACACACACACACTTTTTCTTTCTCTCTCTACCTCTCCATCTGCCTCCAGCCCCTCACTTCACATCTGTTTATTAATCCCAATCAAAGAGTGTAATGTATGTATGATTTTACTATTGTAGGCAATATGATCATTGTAATTAAAGTCTGTAACATTTCACCTAATTGTTACCAACAAGTATGAAGTTTAAGCCAGTTTAACATTTAACCTGATTGTATAAACGAGTACGAATGTTTAGCTGTTTTAACTTGTCAGAATTGGATTTATATACCACCTGATGTACACACACATATATTTGACACCTCAAAACAAATACCGCCAAATGCTTAAAACAATTATTCTGTAATAATGTTGTTACGATGTATATTCTTTGCACTTTGCCATTATGTCTTCTCTTCTGCTATACGTACCTTGCACCCAGCTGATTCCAGACGCCATATTTGTTTACAAATGTGGCAGTATACATGTGATATGTTACGACAGCAAAAGGAACCTGTGACCACTGAAGGTGCTCTAGTTTACTTATTTAATGTTTACCATTAGATATCAGTTTAATTTTTTGTCAAAAGTAATCCTAAACCATATTCTGAAATAGTGTCTTGTTTCTCCACTAGGCAGTGCCACAAGTTCCTCCAAAAATCGTAACACAACACACACACAAATGTAATACGTACTAATGTCAATCCACCCGATGATGGAGGTTTAAACCTTCGAACCGCGTCGTGGAAATAAATAAAAAGGTGACTGGTAACATTGAACTTGTTGTTTCATTTAATGTCAGTAACAGTCACGGTAAAGCCTAACCTAAAAATGCTCGCATTACAGGTAACTGAAAGTAAGTTACACTAAGGTCAACATACACATCGACGCCCGGGGGAGGACTCGAGCCTCCGCCGGGGGATCATACCTTTCATTCAGGCCTCACGTAACTTACATTTTGACAAATTTATGGAACTTTTCCTCACAGACAACTGACATTATAGCACTTACATTTTGCATGCAATTAGTCAATACTATAATGAAACATTCTATTGAAGAAATTTTCATTTACTACAATAGTAAGGCTTTTATGTTAGAGAAAATCCATAATATTACGTACAATTTTTTCCACAGAAATCAGGAGACCTGTAAGAACCTAGCAAAAATCTGTTCCACAGAGATTTGTAATAATGGAATATGAAACGTTGTACTGAAATTAATTAATTGCTTTGTGACAGATTTTTCGAAAAACAAACAGATGTGCTCACCTTACTGTAAATATTTCAATTGTTTATAATTAAAGAGACATAACTTCAGTAAGCACTGAAATGTATTTGTGTATCCACATAACATTCCTTAACGACTGTGCGAAATTTAGTTACATTCCCCTAAACACTTTGGATTTTATAAGTTTCATTTTTTTTAAAAAATATTGCAACTTCACATACAGCCTCCCTATCAAATTATCACTTCAGAAAACTTACAAGGCAGAGCGCCCTGACAGCCAGTCCCCGTGCCGGCTCGCGCACCAAATGTTACCTCTCGATAGCTCGACTCGCCGTCCCCTAGGCAGGCAGCGCATCCACGATGTGGAAGAAAATCTCTGTGATCGACTGCGGACCGGCTCACGCTCAACCAGCTTTTACAGTGCACAACTGCTGGAACTGACGCGTTCCGAAGACGCACGCCTTCATCGTCAGGGGTTCCTTTATAAGAATGTTATAAATGCGACAAACATAAAATGTAAATGAAAACATAAAAGAAATTCATCGCCGGTTTCCTATTAGCTGAGTCTTCCTGAAATATACTCTAACATCATTTATTCAGTCCGTTCAGTCGGTAGAATAAAATAAATCGGAGCATGGTTTTCGTGAACTTAAGCAATGTCACGACAACGTGCACGGTCCTGTTCCTCCAGGAGAGACAAACCCAGATACAATCGCATATGTAGTGCGACTGAGGGCTTCATTTGCATTACCAACAAATCAAAGACAAAGAAATTTAATGGCAGATTAAAAGTGTGTGCCGGACCGAGACTCGAACGCGAGACCGTTGCCTTTCACGGGTAAGTGCTCTACCAACTGAGCTACTCAAGCATGACTCACGCCCCGTCCTCACAGTTTTAATTCCGCAGGTACCTCGTCTCCTACCTTCCAAATTTCGCAGAAGCTCTCCTGCGAACCTTGCAGAACTAGCACTCCTGGAAGAAAGGATATTTCGGGACATGGCTTAGCCACAAGCTAGGGGTTGTTTCTAGAATTCTAAAATCAAAGACACTTTCGCAATCAGTGCGTGATGAGATTCGAACTTCCGGTCATCTCCGTAACGGTGTACTTCTTCTTTGATTATTGCTGAGAGTATCATTTGACTTACTAATTGTGCAGTAGCGCTATATATGTGTTTGTATCAACTTGTCTCTTTTGCTGCAGGAGCCCGTCTGTTTAGCTGAGTGGTAACGTGTTTTCCTCTCATGCAGCGGGCCCGGGCTCCATTCCTAGCCAGGCTGAATATTGCCTCTGCTCTTAGACTGGGTGCTGTGGTGTTGCCCTACGTTCAGGAAATGCATCTGCTGATGTATTTTATTTCACGGTCTGCACGAATGATGTTGAAATGCAGTTTAGGAAAATACGGTTACTTGCATGCCTCAACAATAAGGATAGCCGCACCGTAGATGGGAGCACAACGGAGGCGTATCTTTGGAGAGGACAGACAAATGTCTGGTTTCTGAAGTAGGAAGCAGCCTATTAAGTAGTTGCAACAGTATGGATGATTGAGTGATATGTCCTTGTAGTACCAGCCAACATGGCCTTGCAACCCTGGTACTGTGAACAGGATCTTTCTCAAGTTATTTTTACCGAGATAAAGTAACTCTAAAAAAAGTACATCAGAATGAGGAAAGAAATTATTGAGTAAGATAAATGAAAATTTCGTTGTGTTGGTGGCCTTATATTAGGTAGTAGGAACAGGAAGAGGTGGAAAGACAGCAAGAGAACATGGACTGGGTGGAAAGGAATGAAAAAGGAAGGTGCCTGCTAGAATGTGACACAGAGCTTAATTTAATCGTCACTAACAACTGGTTCAAGAATCACGAAAGTAAGAAGGGTGCATGGACGAGACCAGGAAGGTCTGCAAATAGTCTGACGTATGTACAAGGTGAAGCACGAGGAATGATCCGTATTCAGTACTCAGCCTTATGACAGGAAACATCATTAGAACCTTCAGAGCTACGAACACTTCTTGATCTTCGGTAGTGTGAAACAAATTTCTGCTAGTGCAAGCTGTTTGCTTTTCATACTCTGGGAGGTGGTGGTATGGACCAAAAGAAGAAGAAATGTCCAGTAAACACGGACTTCAAACTGCATACCTTAAGTGCTATGAGCACTTGTTCATCTTCGCCGGTGTTAAACGCATCTCTTTTACTGGACAAGTGCTCACAGCTGTAAAGATGTACTGTATATTTTAGATACCATGTTTACTAGATAGTTTCTTTCTTCGCCGGCCGAAGTGGCCGTGCGGTTAAAGGTGCTGCAGTCTGGAACCGCAAGACCGCTACGGTCGCAGGTTCGAATCCTGCCTCGGGCATGGATGTTTGTGATGTCCTTAGGTTAGTTAGGTTTAACTAGTTCTAAGTTCTAGGGGACTAATGCCCTCAGCAGTTGAGTCCCATAGTGCTCAGAGCCATTTGAACCATTTTTTTTCTTTCTTCTTTTGGTCCATACTACCTCCTCACTAAATGTATGAAGTTCGCAGCAAAAGAGGTTTGTTTCACAAAAGCGAGAACGAAGAACTGCTCATATCTATCGAGGTATGCGTTATAGAGGCCTTGTTTACTGGACGTTTTTGCTGTCATGTCCCTGAATACTGACCATTCCTCCTGGAACACGATAAAGATGCTGCCGCACTAGCTGGAGACTTCACACACAACTGGTACTCGTCTTTGACACAGCGTAAAATATTTCATATCTTGCGTGCAGACCGGAACATTGGCCTCAGTCCATGTCTCTGCAGCACATTTCCAGACTTACTACTCGTTGCTCCATAGTATTCTGCCGATTCACAAGGCGTTCCTCGGCGGTGGATCCTGAAAGCGCCTACAATGTCTCCATTGCTGTATGCGATGACTCTCCTGCTGTGACCATTCTCGCTGAATACCCATCTGAAATTTATTTTCTATGTACTAGCGTGTTCAAACTCGCCTTCTTATGTACTGGGTGGTGAAAATTATTGGCATTCAAGTACACGTCAGTGTGCGTTGTTTTCCTGTACACTGAATGAACGCCGGCCGCAGGGGCCATGCGGTTCTAGGCGCTGTAGTCCGGAACCGCGCGACTGCTACGGTCGCAGGTTCGAATCCTGCCTCGGGCATGGATGTGTGTGATGTCCTTAGGTTAGTTAGGTTTAAGTAGTTCTAAGTTCTAGGGGACTGATGACCTCAGATGTTAAGTCCCATAGAGCTCAGAGCCATTTTTTTTAACTGAATGAACAAGCGTTCTCTCAACTAAAATCCGAGAACGGGGGCTTACAATGTTTCTTCATCCCGATATTAAATTTAATGTTTGGTTGAACGCCGTTCATATAATCGACGAAATGCTGCAGTGAATTTTTAACTTTGAGGCCATAACAGTAAGGTGAAGCAAGACGGACGAAACGCCTGCTCCTCAACGTGCTCCGCGAAGAAGTTCGCGACAGCATCCGTCAACTTGTAATATTCGTCCCGGTACAAGACGTAAGTTGTCGTTAGCCCGCCCGGCTAGCCGCGAAGTCTAACGCGCTGCTTCCTGAGCTGAAAGTCGTGCCGGTCCCCTGCACGAATCCGCACGGTGGATTAGTGTCGAGGTCCGGTGTGCCGACCAGCCTTTGGATGGTTTTTAAGGAGGTTTTCCATCTGCCTCGATGAATGCGGGCTGGTTCCACTTATTCCGCCTCAGCAACACTATGTCGGTGATTGATGCACAAACACTGTCTCCACGTACGCCAACACCGTGATTACTCTACCATACAAGCATTGGGGGTTACACTCGTCTGGTGTGAAACGTTGCCAGGCGTGGCCACTGGGGGCCGAACCGCACAATAACCCTGGGTTCGGTGTGGGGCGGCGGTGGGGTGGGTGGACTGCTGTGGTTTGTTGTTGGGTTGTGAACCACTGAGGGCTAGAGCGGGACGAAACCTCTCCATCGTTTCTAGGTCCCCGGTTTGATACACAATACACAATACCCAGGCTGTCGTTAATGCATTACGGAACAACTTTACTATCAGACGCAGCTTATTAACGGAGAAGAGTTTATGTAGGAATGCCACTGCGAAGCACTATGACGACACAAGTGAACTATTGTTATTAGAGAACAAATCATGCTGTGAAATGAAGGTGTGATAATCAGTCATACTGCAAGAGGTGATTATTGGTTCTGTGACAGGAGGCGCTTTACCAGTTCGCTCCTTGGGTTTTACATCTACATCTACATTTATACTCCGCAAGCCACCCAACGGTGTGTGGCGGAGGGCACTTTACGTGCCACTGTCATCACCTCCCTTTCCTGTTCCAGTCGCGTATGGTTCGCGGGAAGAACGACTGTCTGAAAGCCTCCGTGCTCGCTCTAATCTCCCTAATTTTACATTCGTGATCTCCTCGGGAGGTATAAGTAGGGGGAAGCAATATATTCGATACCTCATCCAGAAACGCACCCTCTCGAAACCTGGCGAGCAAGCTACACCGCGATGCAGAGCGCCTCTCTTGCAGAGTCTGCCACTTGAGTTTGCTAAACATCTCCGCAACGCTATCACGGTTACCGAATAACCCTGTGCCGCTCTTCTTTGGAACTTCTGTATCTCCTCCGTCAACCCGATCTGGTAAGGATCCCACACTGATGAGCAATACTCAAGTATAGGTCGAACGAGTGTTTTGTAAGCCACCTCCTCAGTTTCTGCTTCCTATATGATGGATACCTACCTAATATGTACGCAACAGCTGTCACTTGCAGAACACCGTATAGACGTTTCGAATAAAAGAACTATATAACAAATATTATTAAACTCCGACCGAACAGGTATTGAAGGCCCAATGATACAGACCTACCGCCGTGTCTTCCTCAGCCGACAGGCTTCACTGGATGCGGATTTGGAGAAGCATGCGGTCAGCACACAACTCTCCCGTCCGTTGCCAGTTTCCTTGATCGAAGTCGCAACTTCTCACTCAAGTAGCTCCTCAATGGGCCTCACAAGGACTGAGAGCATCCCGCTTACCAACACCGCTCGGCAGACTCAGGCAGTGACTCATCCAAGTATTAGCCAATCCCGACAGCGCTGAACTTCGGTGATCTGACGGGAATCGGTGTTACCACTGCGGTAAACACGCCGCTCTTCTTTGGATCTTCTCTATCTCCTCCGTCAACCCGATCTGGTACGGATCCCACACTGATGAGCAATACTCAAGTATAGGTCGAACGAGTGTTTTGTAAGCCACCTCCTTTGTTGATGGGCTACATTTTCTAAGGACTCTCCCAATGAATCTCAACCTGGTACCCGCCTTACCAACAATTAATTTTATATGACCATTCCACTTCAAATCGTTCCGCACGCATACTCCCAAATATTTTACAGAAGTAACTGCTACCAGTGTTTGTTCCGCTATCATATAATCATACAATAAAGGATCCTTCTTTCTATGTATTCGCAATACATTACATTTGTCTATGTTAAGGGTCACTTGCCACTCCCTGCACCAAGTGCCTATCCGCTGCAGATCTTCCTGCATTTCGCTACAATTTTCTAATGCTGCAACTTCTCTGTATACTACAGCATCATCCGCGAAAAGCCGCATGGGACTTCCGACACTATCTACTAGGTCATTTATATATATTGTGAAAAGCAATGGTCCCATAACACTCCCCTGTGGCACGCCAGAGGTTACTTTAACGTCTGTAGACGTCTCTCCATTGATAACAACATGCTGTGTTCTGTTTGCTAAAAACTCTTCAATCCGGCCACACAGCTGGTCTGATACTCCGTAGGCTCTTACTTTGTTTGTCAGGCGACAATGAGGAACTGTATCGAATGCCTTCCGGAAGTCAAGAAAAATAGCATCTACCTGGGAGCCTGTATCTCATATTTTCTGGGTCTCATGAACAAATAAAGCGAGTTGGGTCTCACACGATCGCTGTTTCCGGAATCCATGTTGATTCCTACATAGTAGATTCTGGGTTTCCAAAAACGACATGATACTCGAGCAAAAAACATGTTCTAAAATTCTACAACAGATCGACGTCAGAGATATAGGTCTATAGTTTTGCACGTCTGCTCGACGACCCTTCTTGAAGTCTGGGACTACCTGTGCTCTTTTCCGATCATTTGGAACCTTCCGTTCCTCTAGAGACTTGCGGTACACGGCTGTTAGAAGGGGGGCAAGTTCTTTCACGTACTCTGTGTAGAATCGAATTGGTATCCCGTCAGGTCCGGTGGACTTTCCTCTGTTGAGTGATTCCAGTTGCTTTTCTATTCCTTGGACACTTATTTCGATGTCAGCCATTTTTTCGTTTGTGCGAGGATTTAGAGAAGGAATTGCAGTGCGGTCTTCCTCTTTGAAACAGCTTTGGAAAAAGATGTTTAGTATTTCAGCTTTACGCGTGCCATCCTCTGTTTCAATGCCATCATCATCCCGGAGTGTCTGGATATGCTGTTTCGAGCCACTTACTGATTTAACGTAAGACCAGAACTTCCTAGGATTGTCTGTCAAGTCGGTACATAGAATTTTACTTTCGAATTCACTGAACGCTTCACGCATAGCCCTCCTTACGCTAACTTTGACATCGTTTAGATTCTGTTTGTTGAGAGGTTTTGGCTGCGTTTAAACTTAGAGTGAAGCTCTCTTTGCTTTCACAGTAGTTTACTAACTTTGTTGTTGTACCACGGTGGGTTTTTCCCGTCACTCACAGTTTTACTCGGCACGTACCTGTCTAAAACGCATTTTACGATTGCCTTGAACTTTTTCCATAAACACTCAACATTGTCAGTGTCGGAACAGAAATTTTCGTTTTGATCTGTTAGGTAGTCTGAAATCTGCCTTGTATTACTCTTGCTAAACAGATAAACCTTCGTCCCTTTGTTTATATTCCTACTAACTTCCATATTCAGGGATGCTGCAACGGCCTTACGATCACTGATTCCCTGTTCTGTACATACAGAGTGGAAAAGTTCGGGTCTGTTTGTTATCAGTAGGTCCAAGATGTTATCTCCACGAGTCGGTTCTCTGTTTAATTGCTCGAGGTAATTTTCGGATAGTGCACTCAGTATAATGTCACTCGATGCTCTGTCCCTACCACCCGTCCTAAACATCTGAGTGTCCCAGTCTATATCTGGTAAATTGAAATCTCAGTGCCTTCAATCCACTCTAGGCTGCAGACACCGCACACTTCGTTCCAGCCGGCTGCTGAACCTGGGGTACACCGCTTGCGGTCACCCCGGCACCGGCTATACCGCGACGCTTTTCCTCGGAAGGGTGGTAGTGAAATACGGTCGCCAGTAGTATCGGTGAAAGAAGATTCAGAATTACTTACTTATTTCCGTGACAATACGGGTAGCGTCTTATGGTTGGCATCCTCTGTCAATGTCCGCTGAGGAATCACTTCGTAAGCGGCCTTCAGTCCACTCTAGGCTGCAGACACCGCACACTTCGTTCCAGCCGGCTGCTGAACCTGGGGTTCACCGCTTGCGGTCACCCCGGCACCGGCTATACCGCGACGCTTGTAGTAAACTTACACAGGCCGATTTGGGAGATGCTCTGCCCCCTCCACCACCCTTCTGCGTCATCCGTCGTACCGCGATGACCCTTGCCGTGTAGCCATGAAGTTCGACGATATTGGCCTGCCATCCGTGCAGGCTCTATTCAGTCCGCCGGAATGTCAGGAACGCTGATGTCCTGACCCTGGTTTCAAGGGAAGACCTACAGATCCTCCCATCTTCGACAGAGGCTGACTGTGGTGCTGAACTCTGCGACGGGTAATTATGGCGAGGTAGCCATCTCTCCTAGTAGTCGCTGTTGTTTTGTACGTGGGGTGCAGGAAAACTACAACACACTTGTTCCAAACCTAACTTCGCTGAAATCAGGGACTCGAGTGCGACGGTCATGTGCCCCATACATCCGTCTGACTGACTGTCTTATGAACCTAACTGCCGAGTCCGCAGCTCGTAGTCGTGCGGTAGCGTTCTCGCTTCCCACACCCGGGTTCCCGGGTTCGATTCCCGGCGGGGTTAGGGATTTTCCCTGCCTCCTGATGACTGGGTGTTGTGTGATGTCCTTAAGTTAGTTAGGTTTAAGTAGTTCTAAGTTCTAGGGGACTGATGACCATAGATGTTAAGTCCCATAGTGCTCAGAGCCATTTGAACCTAACTGCCGAGGTATTTATGGCGCGTAGTAATGGCTAATGTTCACCCGATGTCATTCGTCATGACCGCGTAGGGCTTGTTATTACGAAGGTATCGGCGGTTTCCTTCTGCCATGCTTCCTTAACTAGTTTGTTACAGTGTATACCTCGTTCATAAAAGCATACGTGTTAGCCTTTCTTTTGTCACGTAACGGAGGTGACGTGACCCTGTTTGCTGCTCTGGCCCACTAAATTCTGCTGATGTTTGTCGCCTGGCTCGCCAGAAACGCCGATGTTGTGTTTTGCCCTGATCCAGCCTCGGTGGCGAACTGTTTTCATTACGGCCATCTAGTGTCGGCATTGCAGTAATGCAACGAGATAGCTATGGGACTCTGAAAATTTTACCCATGCTACTACACTGTACAGGGTCGGCATGCGACAATATAATGGTCGCAGGCCACCAGCATTACTGTGTCTTTAGAATATGAGTGGATTGTTGTTGTTGTGGTCTTCAGTCCTGAGACTGGTTTGATGCAGCTCTCCATGCTACTCTATACTGTGCAAGCTTTTTCATCTCCCAGTACCTACTGCAAACTACATCCTTATGAATCTGCTTAGTGTATTCATCTCTTGGTCTCCCTCTACGATTTTTACCCTCCACGCTGCCCTCCAATACTAAATTGGTGATCCCTTGATGCCTCAGAACATGTCCTACCAACCGATCCCTTCTTCTGGTCAAGTTGTGCCACAAACGTCTCTTCTCCCCAATCCTATTCAATACTTCCTCATTAGTTATGTGATCTACCCATCTAATCTTCAGCATTCTTCTGTAGCACCACATTTCGAAAGCTTCTATTCTCTTCTTGTCCAAACTATTTATCGTCCATGTTTCACTTCCATACATGGCTACACTCCATACGAATACTTTCAGAAATGACTTCCTGACACTTAAATCAATACTGGATGTAAACAAATTTCTCTTCTTCAGAAACGCTTTCCTTACTATTGCCAGCCTACATTTTATATCCTCTCTACTTCGACCATCATAAGTTATTTTGCTCCCCAAATAGCAAAACTCCTTTACTACTTTAAGTGCCTCATTTCCTAATCTAATTCCCTCGGCATCACCCGACTTAATTAGACTACATTCCATTATCCTTGTTTTGCTTTTGTTGATGTTCATCTTATATCCTCCTTTCAAGACACTGTCCAAGTCCTTTGCTGTCTCTGGCAGAATTACAATGTCATGAGTGGATTATGAAAGGTGATGTCTGACTAGACAGTACAGAGCAAAGAGTTAATGCACGATGGTAACAGTGTCAGCCCAGTAAGGAGACTGTTGACTAAAAAGACAGTATGAAAGAAAACTGAATGCGAATTGCGCGACGGTCAAACGCTGGCTGGCTCGGCGAACCCATTCGAAGGTGGGGCCTCAACGTGAGGAATCCGATGGCAGCTGCTGGCCAGGTTATTGCGGCGAACGCAGACAATGGCGGCGCCTGGCGCGGAATTCCAATGCAGACGGCGCGGCGGTATTAGGCGCTAGGCGCTGGCGACCTTCTCACTTTCAGGCGACTTCCCATCTCCTCGCAACACTCAGAACCCACATGGCATATTTTAGTCCCAAACTTCTTCTTAGCAGCTTGTGCTTTTCTTTTATTTATCTGAAATTGCCAATAAATACCCAGGGTGGGACTGATGACACAGGTCACTCCAAATGCAGGGTGGACAAAATAAAACTGCGCCGGGTAACATTTATAAGATTGACACAAGTATACTACCCATCACTGAAAATATGCTATGTACAGCTATGGGTATTTTGGAAACGATAGCTCAAACGATGTCAAAGTTAGCGTAAGGAGGGCTATGCGTGAAGCGTTCAGTGAATTCGAAAGTAAAATTCTATGTACCGACTTGTCAGACAATCCTAGGAAGTTCTGGTCTTACGTTAAATCAGTAAGTGCCTCGAAACAGCATATCCAGACACTCCGGGATGATGATGGCATTGAAAGAGAGGATGACACGCGTAAAGCTGAAAAACCTTTTTCCAAAGCTGTTTCACAGAGGAAGGCCGCACTGCAGTTCCTTCTCTAAATCCTCACACAAACGAAAAAATGGCTGACATCGAAATAAGTGTCCATGGAATAGAAAAGCAACTGGAATCACTCAACAGAGGAAAGTCCACTGGACCTGACGGGATACCAATTCGATTCTACACAGAGTACGCGAAAGAACTGGCCCCCCTTCTAACAGCCGTGTACCGCAAGTCTCTAGAGGAACGGAAGGTTCCAAGTGATTGGAAAAGAGCACAGGTAGTCTCAGTCTTCAAGAAGGGTCGTCGAGCAGATGCGCAGAACTATAGACCTATATCTCTGACGTCGATCCGTTGTAGAATTTTAGAACATGTTTTTTGCTCGAGTATCATGTCGTTTTTGGAAACCCAGAATCTACTATGCAGGAATCAACACGGATTCCGGAAACAGCGATCGTGTGAGACCCAACTCGCTTTATTTGTTCATGAGACCCAGAAAATATTAGATACAGGCTCCCAGGTAGTTGCTATTTTTCTTGACTTCCGGAAGGCGTTCGATACAGTTCCGCACTGTCGCCTGATAAACAAAGTAAGAGCCTACGGAATATCAGACCAGCTGTGTGGCTGTATTGAACAGTTTTTAGCAAACAGAACACAGCATGTTGTTATCAATGGAGAGACGTCTACAGACGTTAAAGTAACCTCTGGCGTGCCACAGGGGAGTGTTATGGGACCATTGCTTTTCACAATATATATAAATGACTTAGTAGATAGTGTCGGAAGTTCCATGCGGCTTTTCGCGGATGATGCTGTAGTATACAGAGAAGTTGCAGCATTAGAAAATTGTAGCGAAATGCAGGAAGATCTGCAGCGGATAGGCACTTGGTGCAGGGAGTAGCAACTGACCCTTAACATAGACAAATGTAATGTATTGCGAATACATAGAAAGAAGGATCCTTTATTGTATGATTATATGAAAGCGGAACAAACACTTGTAGCAGTTACTTCTGTAAAATATCTGGGAGTATGCGTGCGGAACGATTTGAAGTGGAATGATCATATAAAATTAATTGTTGGTAAGGCGGGTACCAGTTTGAGATTCATTGGGAGAGTCCTTAGAAAATGTAGTCCATCAACAAAGGAGGTAGCTTACAAAACACTCGTTCGACCTATACTTGAGTATTGCTCATCAGTGTGGGATCCGTACCAGATCGGGTTGACGGAGGAGATAGAGAAGATCCAAAGAAGAGCGGCGTGTTTACCGCAGTGGTAACACCGATTCCCGTCAGATCACCGAAGTTCAGCGCTGTCGGGATTGGCTAATACTTGGATGAGTCACTGCCTGAGTCTGCCGAGCGGTGTTGGTAAGCGGGATGCTCTCAGTCCTTGTGAGGCCCATTGAGGAGCTACTTGGGTGAGAAGTTGCGACTTCGATCAAGGAAACTGGCAACGGACGGGAGAGTTGTGTGCTGACCGCATGCTTCTCCAAATCCGCATCCAGTGAAGCCTGTCGGCTGAGGAAGACACGGCGGTAGGTCTGTATCATTGGGCCTTCAATACCTGTTCGGTCGGAGTTTAATAATATTTGTTATATAGTTCTTTTATTCGAAACGTCTATACGGTGTTCTGCAAGTGACAGCTGTTGCGTACATATTAGGTAGGTATCCATCATATAGGAAGCAGAAACTGAACCCAATGCAACTAAATGTAAGTGACCTGCTGGCACGCCAGCTACACTCTCTTCGCAAGACAATAACCCCAAAACTGATTCACTAGTGGCAACACATGAGTACAGCAAATCATTTATGAAACGGATATACATCACAAAATATTCATCTTTTTCTTTGTGAGAATGCGTGGAACTGCCGGACCTAATCTAATCTAACGCTATAGTTGATCTCAAACTACCTAACGGCAATTCAAAAGTTTCAAGTTCGGTCTCTCAATAAGTAAATACTCAAAGAATGTTTGATACTCGGCATATACTGCAGGAACGCTAGACTGATTGGTAGTGCAGATAAATTGTAGGCAACCGCAGAGAACTGCGGACTGACTTGCTGGCGCCTGCTGGTCGACGATATAGTGATGACTCCGACAACTGATTGAGTGTCGTCATGCTATCGCTTAAATGATGGCCTTGGAGTATGAATATCATTCTGTGCGTTTGGTGGGTGCATCAAACAGCTTCACGTTTCAGCGCTCTCTGTTGTGTCAGACAGGTATTTTCTTTAATCTGGCGTTTGGGTTTCCGCTCCACGAGCCCGTATTCAGACGAGAGCTCGTCAGTAACACCACCATTACGAGTGTGGCTGTGCACCAGAGTTGGAGCGATATTCTAAGAGGGTACTAAGTTCGACAATGGCGCTAATGTAGTGGCCCCAGCTGCGCATGAGTCTCCGTACCAATTGTTGGTATAAAATGACCGACATACACTAGCAATCTCCGGTCTAAAAGACGCACTTGATAATGGCTGAATAGTTGGCAGCCGAAATGTCGTGCCAAGATGTCGGCATCATCCAGCTGTAATCCCGAAAGTTCATGAGATGTTGTTTACATTGGGAAAACTTTGAGAATCAATATTGTATTTATTTTTCTTAGAATTTTTAGTCTTTGAATCAGATACCAACAGCAATATCCTACAGTTAAGGATGACATTGTTTAAATAATTTTTTAACTTTCTATTTAGACTATAATGAATAAAATCTCAAAGGTTGTACAAGTTAAGCTACTCTCCTCTAAACATTTTCTGGGCAGTTCTATTTTGCCCAGAACGAGTAGCAGGGTGATCAGACTTTCAAGCAACCTTCTGCCGACTTTTTTCCTCGCCGGCGGCCATCTGGCTGCGAAACAAGTGCGGATTATACTTCACTACAAGGCCTTCGTGGGTGTAGAAATCTTGCATAAATAGCGCGTATTTGTCATGTGATGCGAAACAGTGTATTGAGTGAATCTGTTTCTAACTAAATAGGGAAATACAAATATTTTATTAGTCAAAGCGCATTTAGAGCCAGCGAGTGCAGTAAGCAGATAATTAAAAAATATCATTATCAGATTCCAATATGCAGTACGATTCATCGACTGGTAAATACCTTTCGTCAAACGGAAAGTGCCCTTGATAGGAACTGTAAAAACCCTTGTACAGTACTCACAGAAGAAACTGGATAACATTAGATATGCTTTGGAATGATCTCTTAGACAATCAATCCTATGCCTTTCTCAGGATATGGGAATTTGCTGTCGTTGTGTTTAAAGCGATAATAAATTACTTAAGTTACAGCCCTATAAAATAACTGAAATTGAGGTACTGCTTAGTGAATGAATTCTGAATGGGGTGCATGACAGAGAAATTTACCCTTACGTCTATTTGCACAACTCCACAGCGTAGCATTTTCCTAGGCAGAGCTCTTAGAGTGGGGAAACTGCACAACAAAAATCTCACTCTGACTAACGCTATCTGAACGGAGTAATATGTTGGTTATAATTTTAACCCGAATGCTAGTACGTTCCTGAACACAGATTAAAAGACTACAACTTAAAGCAGGTGAAGGGGGCGAGCCGGCCGGTGTGGCCGTGCGGTTCTAGGCGCTTCAGTCTGCAACCGCGTGACCGCTGGGGGAAGTAGTCCAAGTTCTAGGGGCTGATGACCTTAGCTGTTAAGTTCCATAGTGCTCAGAGCCATTTGAACGAATGGATGCCGTCGGGAGTCGACACAATACCGACAGCAAGTAAAATCTGGGCCGTCTGGATGGCTGCAGAGTAGTCACTGGAATCTGCAAAAGGTGACCGCCGCTCCTAAGTTCTTAAGGCGTTTTTCTGCGGTGAGGGCGTTGTACAGTACAGTAAAGGTCCGGGAAGGTGGGCAACAATGAGCCTTGGGCGGAGAATGCACATAAGAAGGAAACAGTCCACCGATAGTAGAGAATTATACCAGGGGACACTAAGCAGGCTCTATGAAACCTACAGGTATATATTGCTTAACGATCTCGGTAGAAAACGGCAGCGGGGTGGGAGGATTCTATGTGTGAGACTGTTTCTCGTCCCAGAAATGCCTATATGGGGCTTCGTATACAGGGAGGAATGCCAAATATTTTAGAAGGTGGTAGTACAGACGAACTGCAATAAAAATGCCACATAACGTGAGTCCAATTTTTATTGAGTACAGAGATACAGCTGAATTCAACGCATTTTTGTTTCGTGTGTTGGTACTCCGGTTGCTATGTGTTGCTAAGGGTGTATTTATCGAACGTCAGCAGTAGAGTGTTGATGTTCATGTCGTGAAGTCGTGCTTTAGTTTACATTGAAGTCTTGACTGTGATTTGTTGGTATAGTCTACTGTGCTGCACCGTGTAAACATGTCGCACGTATTTACACATGCAGAGTATGGCTCTGAGCACTATGCGACTTAACCTCTGAGGTCATCAGTCGCCTAGAACTTAGAACTAATTAAACCTAAGGACATCACACACATCCATACCCGAGGCAGCATTCGAACGTGCGACCGTAGCGGTCGCTCGGTTCCAGACTGTAGCGCATAGAACCGCACGGCCACTCCGGCCGGCATGCAGAGCATTCCGATATGGTATTTGTGTATAGGTTTTGTAATGAAAACGATGCCGCTGCTTGTAGAAAATACGGCATACGATTCCTAACTGCGTACTACCAGATTAAGGAGTGTTTACTCGTTTGTTCAGTACATTGCTTGACACTGGTACAGTACCCATTACTATGTTGAGTCTGAATGCGTAAATGAACAGGCTGTGGATGAAGCAGAAGACATTATTCAGTCGGTAGAACGTAGTCGTTCCACAACCACACGTACAATTTCTGCACGTATCGGTGTTCCAAATACAAGAGTATGGCAGACATTACGTAAGCACGGGTTCCATCCGTATCATTTACAACTAATTCAACACTTTCGAGCAGGAGATGAAGACAGACGATTGGTATTTTGTCATTGGCTACTTGAAAATCGCCGGCTGCTGTGGCCGAGCGGTTCTAGACGCTTCAGTCTGGAACCGCGCGACCACTACGGTCGCAGGTTTCAATCCTGCCTCGGGCATGGTTGTGTGTCATGTACTTAGGTTAGTTAGGTTTCAGTAGTTCTAAGTTCTAGGGGACTGATGACCTCGGATATTAAGTCCCATAGTGCTCAGAGCCATTTGAACCATTTGAACTTGAAAATCGCCATGTGATCCCATTTTTACTCTTCAGTGATGAAGCCACATTCACTCTTGACGGCATCAATAACACTCGTAATTCACATCAGTGATCTGAAGAAAACCGACAAGGCATTGTGGAGACAAGTTCTGAAGAACGCTTCTCTCTAAATGTGAGGTATGGTTTGATGAACAATCAGTTGAATGGATCAGTAGTGTTACAGCATCGTCTTACAGGACCCCGCTATATGCACTTTCTTCCAGCCTTATTCGAAGGATTTCTTCGGCTAGAAAAATGCATCTGTTCATCCAGCAAGACGGGGCTCCTGTTCATTGTAGTCGTCAGATGACACATCATCTAAACCTAACATTCCCCGGAATATGGGCACGTTTATTGTCCACCAAGGTCCCTGGATCTTACCCCTTTGCATTTTTGGCTGTGGATGGTTGAAAGGCTATGTCTACAAAGAAAGGTAATAACAAGAGCTGATTTGATAATTAGGATTATGAGTTGTGCATCCCTCATAAAAGAACGCAAAGACGATCACAGGAGAGCTACACGTGGTATTCTCAAGAGGAGTCGAAAGGGCACTGCAGTTGGCGGTGGAATGTTAGAAAATCAGCTGTGAACGTCCTCATTTGCCTTTGCTTTAAGTTGGTTTGGGTTACTTACCAACAGCTGTATCTCTGTGCTCAATAAAAGCTAGTCACATGTTATAAGGCATTTTATTGTAATTCGCCTATAAATCCACCTCCTAAAATATTTACTGTTCCTCCTGAAACACCATGTATATAAAGCAGTTATGATTCTTAGTAGCAGCATAAAAACAACACGTTGTAAAGGAATAATGCACTCCTCTTAGGCACAGACAGTACAGATCCAGGACAAATTCCTTTCTTTGGCTGTGGACTCTGGTAGCGAAAATGAAGGAATTTCATTGGTTAGCCTCGTCTTACGTAGTAGTTTTGGAAAATTATTGAGAACTGAGAAGACACTGCAGGAGAATTAATACTTGCCATTGGATGACTGCTCGTGAGAGGCCAGGACTGTCTCTCGAAGAAGTGGTGGATGTTAAGAAGGAAGACAGAAGGAACTAACGGACTTCGTCTGCTGCTAGTGAGAGAACCACTTCGAATTCTACTTAATGGTTCCCTTTCTTGAATCTCTGCTAACCTTAATTACTTGTTACTCTTTCATGTTCTTCTGATAATTTGTCAGTTAGTAGGATGTTATTAAACAGGTTCGTGTCATACTTCAGTGCAACTACTGCACTCGTTTTGTGTGACGATTTATGAATGAATGTTCAAATGTGTGTGAATTCCTAAGGGACCAAACTGCTTAGGTCATCGGTCCCTAAACTTATACACTACTTATACTAACTTATGCTAAGAGCAACACACAGACTCATGCCCGAGGGAGGACTCGAACCTCCGGCGGGAGGGGCCTATGACAAAGAGTACTAGTTAAGGTAATTCTGACTTTCATTACATACGTACCTCAGCTGGTCACAAAATTACAGTGTCACTATTCCACCAATCCTCTGATCTCCGTGGGGCCACGATAAAGCGTTAATTAAAAATCTTTGCGAAATAGTCATAGTTTGCAGTCTTCATTGGGCGTCTACAAGCTGATGCAGTTTAACTACCTAAAGGCGTAGGCTGTGGGGGTAGTACAGGTCTACATCTACAGCTACGTCTACGTGATAACTCTGCTATTCACAGTAAAGTGCCTGGCAGAGGGTTCAATGAACCACCTTCATGCTGTCTCCCTACCGTTCCAATCTCGAACGGCAAGCAGGAAAAACGAGCACTTAAATTTTTCCGTGCGAGCCTTGATTTCTCTAATTTTATCGTGATGATAATTTCTCCCTATGTAGGTGGGTGAAAACAGAATGTTTTTGCAATCGGAGGAGAAGACTGGTGATTGAAATTTCATGAGGAGATCCCGTCGCAACGAAAAACGCCTTTGTTTTAATGATTGCCACTCCAATTCACGTATCATGTCTGTGACACTGTCTCCCCTATTTCGCGATAATACAAAACGAGCTGCCCTTCTTTGTACTTTGTACTTTGCACTTCTACAATGATGTGTGGACATAAACATTCCTGTTGTATTGACGACACCCCCGCCCCTCCACCCCAAAAAAAGTCGCTACTTGAACCTAATGGACCAGCTTTGGGACGAATGAGATGTCAGCGTCCTGCATCACTACCTTATATGATTTCGCTTCCTAAGGATTAATGGGCAACTAGTCCTCCTCATACATTCATAAGCCTCATTTCAAGTGTCCCCATCAGAGTTGAAGCGACTGTAAAGAGTGTTCAAACCACGTCCACTAACAGGTGTCTGGATTGTTTTGATCAGATATAGTGTGTAGTGCTATGAGAAGTACCCTCTGCCATGCTCTCCACTGTGATTTGCAGGCTACTGATGCAAGAGTAATCGTTACACAAACCAGGAAATTCAGCTGTTTGTATTAGGTATCATAATGTGTTGGAAATGTCGCAATAACTGTTTCCATGTTAAAAAAGGTTAAAAGAAACGGAAGAGGTCTGTGTGAGTAACAGTAGTACTTCTGAAGCAAAGTTTCGATAAGGCATATCCGAAAATATATTCCGTGGGACGAACTGCAAGTAGATAGAGATGTAACTGTTATTGGCAGGTGCTGGGGCGACTTCCGTCTTTACGAGGAGGTATAAAAGATCCGCAGCGTCGGGTTGCTGGCAAACAGCCCCGTCTGCGGAAGACGTTATTCAGCGGGCGGCCCGCGACACCCGCCCCCGACTTCTGATAAACATGTCGGCAGACGGGTGCCGCTGACTTACACACAGTGGCGCGCCTGAGACATCCTTGAAAAGGGGTGCAGGGGGGGGGGGGGGGCGATCGACGGCCGGCGCGGCGGTGGCGCATTCTGCAGGCGGCCCGAGTAACGACGGCGGCGGCTGCGCTGCCGCTGACGGGCTGATCCTGCTTTACGGTAACGAGGCGGGCCGCGCTCCCCAAACACGGCGAGCGACCCGGCACTCTGTGTTTGCGACTGCCCGCCGCCCTGCCGGGTGGTCAGGTGACCGCAAACACTCTGTCTCCCTCGCCGGCCGGCTGCGGAATTACGGAGCATGCGAGGGCCTAAACATAGGAGCACAGCACTGGGATTACATTATAGAGGGTGAGCTCACGCAGGCTACCACCAATACACAGAAGGAGTAAATATGTCAAAGTGCGGTTTGCGCTAAGTTATTGCCCGATTCTTCTTTACGTACGGCGGTGTTACCGAGCAGAAAGGGTGTGGGAGAATTGGCCTGATTGCGTGTTACATATTTAACAGTAATTCAGAATTGATTTATTAAACATTAAAACAGGAAATAAAATATTTACGTGGGCCAACGTAGTTTGCTCAAAACTGAGAGCTCAACGTTTGACGTCGGAACACTATAGTGAGCTATTGTTCTTCCCACTCATTTTAGTTTCAAAAACTTCTGACAGGTGGCACAATTATGCTATGTGAGATTCAAATTGAATGTAGCACACCTAGAGACATATCCATTAGCAGCGTAAACTTGTTTCGGATTTTCTCTAGCATCATTGTTGGGCACTGCGTACCCCATTATAGTGTTGCTATAAGTATTTGTTTCAACATTTACGATTTTCTGAACCATTTATGGTGATATGCAAGAGTTGGAAGGGCCTTTGGAAGCCCACAAAGCGTAGTACATTACCATACTAAATACGGTGTACAAAACCGTTGGATTTCGAAACAGCTTCCAATTTGACAAGCATCATAGTACACTACTGGCCATTAAAATTGATACACCACGAAGATGACGTGCTACAGACGTGAAATTTAACCGACAGGAAGAAGATGCTGTGGTATGCAAATGATTAGCTTTTCAGAGCATTCACACAAGGTTGACACCTGTGGTAACACCTACAACGTGCTGACATGAGGAAAGTTTCCAAGCGATTTCTCATACACAAACAGCAGCTGAGCGGCGTTGCCTGGTGAAACGTTGTTGTGATGCCTCGTGTAAGGAGGAGAAATGCGTACCATCACGTTTCCGACTTTGATAACGGTCGGATTGTAGCCTACCGCGATTGCGGTTTATCGTATCGCGACATTGCTGCTCGCATTGGTCGAGATCCAATGATTGTTATCAGTATGTGGAATCTGTGTGTTCAGGACGTCAATACGGAACGCCGTGCTGGATCCCAACGGCCTCGTATCACTAGCAGTCGAGATGACAAGCTTCTTATCCCCATGGCTGTAACGGATCGTGCAGCCACATCTCGGTCCTTGAGTCAACAGATTGGAACGTTGCAAGACAACAACCAACTGCACGAACAGTTCGACGACGTTTGCAGCAGCAGGGACTATCAGCTCGGAGACCGTGGCTGCGGTTACCCGTGACGCTGCATCACAGACAGGAGCGCCTGCGATGGTGTACTCAACGACGATCCTGGGTGCACGAATGGCAAAACTTCATTTTTTCCGATGAATCCAGGTTCTGTTTACAGCATCATGATGGTCGCATCCGTGTTTGGCGACATCACGGTGAACGCACATTGGAAGCGTGTATTCGTCATCGCCATACTGGCGTATCACCCGGCGTGATGGTATGGGATGCTATTGGTTACACGTCTCGGTCACCTCTTGTCCGCATTGACGGCGCTTTGAACAGTGGACAATACATTTCAGATTTGTTACGACCCGTGGTTGTACCCTTCATTCGATCCTTGCGAAACGCTACATTTCAGCAGGATAATGCACGACCACATGTTGCAGGTCCTGTACGGGCCTTTCTGGATACAGAAAATGTTCGACTGCTGCCCTGGCCAGCACATTCTCCAGATCTCTCACCAATTGAAAACGTCTGGTCAATGGTGGCCGAGCAACTGGCTCGTCCCAATACGCCAGTCACTACTCTCGATGAACTGTGGTATCGTGTTGAAGCTGCATGGGCGGTTGTAGCTGTACACGCCATCCAAGCTCTGTTTGACTCAATGTCCAGGCGTATCAAGGCCGTTATTACGGACAGAGATGGTTGTTCTGTACTGATTTCTCAGGATCTATGCAGCCAAATTGCCTGAAAATGTAATCATATGTCAGTTCTAGTATAATATATTTGTCCAATGAATACCCGTGTATCATCTGTATTTATTCTTGTTGTAGCAATTTTAATAGCCAATAGTGTAATATTAGATCAGCAAATAATCTTCATCCCATCGGATTTCATTGCCTATTACATAGTGCAGGGCGGGACAAGTAAAAGAGTACCGGTGGACTGGATACGATTCGACGTGAATGTATAGATTAACATGAATGTATGCACTAATGGAGAAGGGAAAGCTTTACAGTTACTTCCAACGGAATGGAGCAAATGCCAATACAGCCGGCCGAACCTTGGTCGATATTTGCGCAATCTCCACGCTTGAGAGAGATGTTAGCAATCTGATCGACACCCTAGCTGCCAACTAGGTCACCTCATCTGTCAGTGTACGATTACTTTGTGCGGGGAGGCCACAAGTCTAAAGTATATTGCAACAGCCCTCCTAGTCTTCAAGAACTCCACCAGAACATTTCGGATGATACTGCAGCACTTACACCGTCCACCTTCGATCCACCTTCTGGACTTGCTGACCAGGGCCAAAAAGTGCCAAGAGATGAATGGTTATCACTTTCAACATCTGTTATAGTCCTGTGCTGTGTTTCTTCGTACCCTGGAACTCTTTTCTGAGACCCACTCTTATTTGCCCCACCCTCTACTTGCTAATATGGTAGTAGTGATCTAATTAGTTAACTCATAAGCTTTGGAAATTATGACATATTGTTACTTGAAAATATTCATACAGGATGACATTACATATTCAGTGAGCGGCAGGAAACATATTTGGCAAATTAACGCCTATCATTTGAAAGTACAAATGTCCAATTTTTCTGTAAAGTACACAAAACTGTTCCATTTGGCTAGCAGCATTTGTTGCTTAGCTCACTAATTAGAAACTTCAATGTATTGAGGATCATAAAATACTTTATTTCAGATGCCTGCCGTCAATAATGTGTAACGTAAAAGATCTTGTTCATAGGCGGAACCATAGCTATAGATGTAGCACGTCCGAGGCCAGACAGACTGCGGTTGACAGTAAAGGAAACAGCACCTATGTCTCCTGTCATGAGTAGCGTGCCTTAGTCAGATAATCAACATTCTGAAATATTCGCGTATATCGTGTACAGATCGTTTTCCTCACTCGTGGGTTTAATTCATGAGTTCTGTGACAGTAAATGCAGATAATACCGAGTGGTAACATATTAGAGGAACGAAGTGATTATTTTTCACTCCTATGAACAATGAGTGTTGAACCATCGCAGTGTTGACGTACTTACTGATTATTTTTGTACAAGATATTAATTTGTCGAATTCCTCATATATGTATGGGAACAACGATGTGTTGAACCGATACGTTAAATTATTTCCACATCGGAGTCATTTTGAACCACTGGATTGTTTTTTGTGATTAGTACAATAGGACAATTTAACAATCTATGAACTAGTGTGGTAGTTAACTGTTTTCATATAACTCTATATGTGAGACCCTAGTTAGAATTAAATGAAAGCAGGGTGTTACCTACTACATTTGTTCATATATTATTAAATTATCCTAGTGTGCTAATCACAGGAAAGAACCCAGTGGTTCTAACTATATGTGAGATTCCCTCCCCTTATGAACTATGGACATTGCCGTTGGTGGGGAGTCTTGCGGGCCTGAGTGATACAGATTTCCGTACCGTAGGCGCAACCACAACGAAGGATTATTTGTCGAGAGGCCACACAAACGTGTGGTTCCGGAAGAGGGGCAGCGGCCTTTTCAGTATTTGAAGGGGCAACAGTGTGGAAGACTGACTGATTGATCTGGCCTTGTAACACTAACCAAAACGGCCTTGCTGTGCTGGTACTGCGATTGGCTGAAAGCTAGGGGAAACCACAGCCGTAATTTTTACGGAGGGCATGCAGCTTCACTGTATGGTTAAATGATAATGGAGTCCTTTTGGGTAAAATATTCCGGAGATAAAATAGTCCCCCATTCGGATCTCCGGGCGGGGACTATTCAGGGGGACATCGTTATCAGGAGAAAGAAAACTGGCGAGCTACGGATCGGAGCGTGGAATGTCAGATCTTTTAATCGGGTAGGTAGGTTAGAGAATTTAAAAAGGGGAATGGATGGGTTAAAGTTGATATAGTGGGAATTATTGAAGTTCGGTGGCAGAAGGAACAACACTTCTGGTCAGGTGAATACAGGGATATTAGTACAAAATCAAATAGGGTTTATGCAGGAGTAGTTTTAATAATGAATAAAAGATAGGTGCTCCGGTAAGCTACTGCGAACGGCGTAGTGAAAGCATTATTGTAGCCAAGATAGATCGAAGCTCTGTCTACCAACATAGTACAAGTTTATATGCCAACTAGCTCCGCAGATGATGAAGAGACTGAAGAAATTTATGAGATAAAAGTAATTTAATAGTCATTGGGGACTGGAATTCCAGAGTAGGAAGAGGAAGAGAAGGAAAAGTAGTAGGTGAATATGCAATGGGGGTAAGGAATGAAAGAGGAAACCACCTGGTAGAATTTTGCACAGAGCATCGCTTAATAATAGCTCACACTTGGTTCAAGAATCACGATAGAACTTTGTATACGCGAAAGAGGCCTAGAGGCACTGGAAGATTTCAGATACATTATATAATGGTAATACAAAGATTTAGGAACAAGGTTTTAAATTGTAAGACATTTACAAGGGCAGATGTGGACTCTGACCACAGTCTATTGGTTATGAATTATAAATTAAAACCGAAGAAACTGGAAAAAGGTGGGAATTTAAGGAGATGGGATCTGGATAAACTGAGAGAACCAGAGGTTGTAGAGAGTTTCAGAGAGAGCGTTAGGTAACAACTGACAAGAACGGGGGAAAGAAATACAGTAAAAGAAGAAAGGGTAGCTTTTTGGGATGAAATAGTGACTGCAGCAGATGATCAAGTAGGTAAAAAGACGACGGCTAGTAGAAATCCTTGGGTAACAGAAGAGATATTGTAGCTGATGAAAGGAGAAAATGTAAAAGTGCAGTAAATGAAGCAGGCGAAAAGGAATACAAACTTCTCAAAAATGAGGTCGACAGGAAGAGCTAAATCGCTAAGCAGGGATGGCTAGAGGACAAATGTAAGGATGTAGAGGCAATATCACTAGAGGTGCTTACAGGAAAATTAAAGAGACCTTTGGATAAAAGAGTACCACTTATACACATATCAAGAACTGAGATGGAAAATCTATTCTAAGAAAAGAAGGGTAAGAAGAAAGGTGGAAGGAGTATTTAGAGGGTCTATACAATGGCGACGTACGTGACGGCAATATTATGGTAATCGAAGAGGGCATAGATGAAGATGAAATGGAAGATATGATACTACGTGAATAATTTGACAGAACACTGAAAGATCTAAGTCGAAATAAGGCCGTGGGAGTAGATAACATTCCTTTAGAACTACTGATAGCCTTGGAAGAGCCAGCCCTGACAAAACTTTACCATCTGGTGAGCAAGATGTACGAGACTGGCCAAATACCCGTGACATCAAAGATTAAGTAAAGGCAAACCTACGGTTCTATCATTTGTAGACTTAGAGAAAGCTTTTGGCAATGTTGACTAGAATACTCTCTTTCAAATTCTGAAGGTGGCAGGGTAAAATCCAGGGAGCGAAAGGCTATTTACAATTTGTACAGAAACCAGATGGCTGGTATAAGAGTCGAGGGGCATGAAAGGGAAAATATTAGTATTGTGGCTTGTCTGATGTCAGAGTAGTCGAAAAAGTTGTAAATGGTGGTGGGAGGCCATTGTGTAGAGAAGTACAGGTCAGTTGTTGGATGAGACAGCGCCTGTGTCAGACGGAAGTTCCAGCTCAATAGTGTAATAAGCCTTGAACTTGTTCACTTTATGTTAACGAAGTCTGAATAAATACATACAGTCGACAACGCAGTGCTTTCAGATGCTGTTGTTAGGGTATAATTTAATGGTGATGATAATTACTGCCCTAGTGAAGTAAGTGCAATGAGCAAAGTTTACGCCATCATTGATCCTACAGCACTTAAGACGGACGACGCTGATTATCTGGAGGATGGTCAGATAGAACCTGCAAAGCTTGAGTGTTGCAATGGACGTTGCGCTGAGAAATAATTGTTGAGAAAAAATTTGATACGTTGCGCAGTTTCCGAGTTATTTAACATTGAAGTCAGCCAATCAGTCCGTTGCACGCGTGAGTTCAATCGCTAAGACGCGGCAGTACACAGAGATCTGTGTTACGAATTGCACAAATCCTCATTACCAGTTACAATATGCCTCTTTCGAAAGTAATTAATTTATTCTACGTGAATAAAGGGTACATTTCTTCTGTCTGAGGAAACCAAACGAAGAATACGTTTGGCAACACTGTCTCTGGTAGGCTACTTGTATTTGCGCACGACACCTTCATGGTAATCAACGCGAAAACGGCGCAACGTATCGAAATCTTTTCCTTACCAATTTTTTATCAGCACAACCTACTTTGTAACACCGTTACAAGCTTTTCAGACTGTTTCTGACCACCTTGTAACTGTATAATGTTGCGCTGATGTTAAAAGATCGTCGCTGATGACCTCCTCTTGGCGACTAAGTGGTTACATTATTTTGTGATATTCTCCATCATGTGGCGTATTTGCCACCAATCCCAAAAATATTCTGGGGTTTCGTTTCTAACTCCCGCTTAGCAGAGCAGCAGTGTTGTGCTAGTTTTATAATTGAGCAGTTATTTCGGTATGGGCGATGTGTCTTGGTAATCGAAATCATTCTCCGTGAATTCTGATGAGAGCCACTGGTAGCTTTACACGACTGCTGTAACTAATGCGCAGCAACCGAATTGGAGGTTTCAAAAACATACTTTGGTTTTACCAGGGTAGCTTGTTATTTACTTTATGGTGTACCAAGGATTAATAAAGTATGACATACGGAAGCACTGGAAACTGCATAACAGGTAAAAGCAGGTAAGTTTAACAGGGTGAATATGTACAGCTCAACTTTTGAGTACACACTGTAGCCTATTATCGACGTAGATGTGTGCTGCAACGTAGCCAAGCCCCTTGCCACCCCACCCCACCCCCCCTCGACCCGTTAGTCATCCAAGAAATTTTTTCTATATCACGATGCAGGATTGGGTTATTGACTTTTATGGTCTCTTCGAGTAAAACTATGTATGAATGGGTTGTTTCAAATGGCTCTGAGCACTATGGGACTTAACATCTGAGGTCATCAGTCCCCTAGAACTTAGAACTACTTAAACCTAACTAACCTAAGAACATCACACACATCCATGCCCGAGGCAGGATTCGAACCTGCGACCGTAGCAGTCGCGCGGTTCCGGACTGAAGCGCCCAGAACCGCTCGGCCACCGCGGCCGACCTGTATGAATAGGTCACGAATAATTAATCTGCGAATGGTCGATTATAGCAGGCCTTATTCCGATTGTCTCTAGGACGCCATGATTTACCGTCAAAAGCCGCTGATAAAATATTTTTCTTGAAGAACAAGAAGGATCGCAGGAGGTCCACAATAATGTTCACGTCGTCGGCCATCCACATTTTCCGGGGTTTCCACAGCGCTTCAGCAAATTCCGGGTTGATGCATTTGAAAGAGTACGGCTGATTTCCTTCCCCAAGCTTGCAACAATCCGATCTTGGTTTGCGTCTCCATTGACTTTAAATCGTAATCTTCCTTTCTTTTGCCGGATTGATAGCTTTCCTGTGTACGATGAATAGACCTGATGTAACGAGAAACGTGATTTATCGAATCAGGTGCAAACTTAACTGAGGCTGTCAGTGGGTCGATATGGGAAAATATAAGAGTCGACTGTAGTGTAGCCCCATGCTCAACTATGGGAGCTGCACTGTGGGCTCTAAAATCCAGCTTTATACTCTGTTGTCACGTCAGCCACAGATAGCCGCTTATCTTATCATGCGGACAAGCTTCCGACCTCCGAAATTGCTTATGTCAGAAGATTTCTGTTATGTCCTTTACCGAGAGGTGTAGCAGACTGTATTGAAATACACACTTAACAATTATAACTGGTCATTTATTTGCATTAATTAAATGCAGCTTCTGAGTACAATGTCCACACGACAACAATCGATCTTTGACGACGCTAACAGGAGCTCACTAGGACTAAGTCCATGAACGTCGAAGTGGCGAAGAGCAGGTAGGATAATCAACGACGCGGGTCCACGAGGCTGGTAGCGCGAAGGCAGCAATAAGGTTTCTTAACGACACCGTTCAACGAAGCGACGCAAATCTTGTGAAGCAGTGTCATCAGGTACGACTGACAGAAGTCCAGCGTTATAATGGGCTCACAGTGACGGCAGGAAGATACCTTGACAGGTAGCAACAATAGTGGGCGTTTGGTCCGTAACAGCGAGTCTTGGCAGCTGATGACCGGTCAGAGCCCAGATCGAGGGCAGCGGTGGCCGAGCGGTTCTAGGCGTTTCAGTCCGGAACCACGCGACTGCTACGGTCGCAGGTTCGAATTCTGCCTCGAGCATGGATGTGTGTGATGTCCTTAGGTTAGTTGGGTTTAAGTAGTTCTAAGTTCTAGGGGACTGATGACCTCAGATGTTAAGTCCCTTAGTGCTCAGAGCCATTTGAACCATCAGAGCCCAGATCGTAGTTGGCACTCAAGGGCGGAGAGGCGAACTAAGCGAGAGAACACGGCAAGTGCCGTAACATGACTTCCTAAAAACCTAGCTCAATGGAAGACAGCTTATCTGTAGCTACCCGACAATTCGTGAGAGAGCCACCGTCAAAGTTTTCGAGGTACTTTATGTGTCATTAGAAGAGTAAGTAATTCAGCCGAAGCGCTGGTACTGTGGCTAACGTCAGAGCTTCACACTTTTGCGTCTCATGTTCGAAACTCGAATATTATTTTATTTTTTGTAAATGAATTCAAGGGAGCCAAGCAGTTACAACAAAAGGAAGCTTTATCCAACATTTGACCGGGTTTTCAACGAAGCCCGTGATCTGTGTTACGGTCTGGGGTTAGCAGCCGAGCGATGCGGTAATCCCATATTTCCGCTTGCGGAGCGCGTACGCTAGTTTTGTTTGCCTTCTGCGGCCACTACTCGCGCGCCGTACAGTACGCCAGAGCAATAGCGAACAGATTCCACAAATCAACACCCCGTCTTATGTTTTGCAATGATTATGCAAGACCAAAGGTGTTCGTGGTAGAGCGCTTTCTTCGTGATGTAGCCAAACTACCGGCATATGACATATTGGGCAGCCATTTATCATTATTGACCAGTACAGTGTATTTTAAAGACGCTGATGACGCGAGTTGCGATAAGATCCTTCGGAGCAAGCAGCATGGGCTCCGTTTCTGGCATGCCGACGATAACTTTGGTCCGGGAGGGGGGGGGGGGGGACGCTACTTTACGCGGGGTTAGGCACGCGAACAAGCGAACAATTTGGCTGAAGACGTCATGGACGCCTTTCGTCCTATCGCACATTTAAGACGGCCAATGGCGTTCAGGATGCTGCAAGGAAGGGCACGTTCGATCAGAATGTCTCGAGCCTCGCATCAACTGCCGGCCTCTTACACGACGCCCGCACCACAACCAACGTCCTTTCCAGTCCCCCACGCGACGGCTCTCGTCGTAACTGCAACTTCGTACCACCGCCCAAATCCTATATCGGTGCCAGTATCATATGCCACCGATACCACTGTTGCACAACATCAATAGCAAGAAACAGTCATGTCGATACCACTGTCACCACCACCTGCGGAAGCCGATCATCCATCAGACAACACGATGGAATTTACTTCAACGATAGTACCAGCGGCAGCCTTTGTGCCGGACGTGAAGCGATTCACTCACAACTTCCACCACGGAAGGCTTGTCACGAAAGCAGTGGCGCCGTAAATGCAGACCTTGCACTGTCCCCGATCGGGATACCTCACCTCCGGACGACACCTGGCTTGCAGTTACTTTGGGTGACGAACACGGGTTGACTGAAGTCGCGGACAACAGTGTAACCCCTACTTTCAAGAACGAACAGCATCGAGCCCTGACAACAAGACAAAAGGTGGTCGAACCGGAGGACCCGTCGATCACTTTCGACGCTTATTCCATCAGTGAAGCATCCTATATCACCGGAGCGAACAGATGATTCGCCGGGACTCCAGACTTACCCATGGAGCGAAGACATCGAATCTAACACCTGGTTGGCGGCGTCGCCTCCGGCGGCCACGACCTAAACATACCTAGGTTTCAACCTTGGAGGTTGGACGGGACGGCCTTGTTCTTGTTCGAATACCTACAACGTTATACAGAACGTCCCCTTACTACGCCGCCAATCGTGCAGGACTGTAATGTTCAATACCAACCACGTCAGCTCGTTCCAAAATTATCTTTGTTACGAGACGTGATCTGGGACCCTGACGTGACATTGCATTCCTGCAGAAAGCGTAAGAGGCAGCTCTGCCTGACGTTCCCGGATACATACATTACATCTCTGCTGGTGATATCCTTGGCATGGGCAAGGCTGCATCCGATGGTGAGAGAATCCTGCCAGCAGCGCGAAGCATGGACTTCACCACTATGGCCTCCGTATCACCAACATCTGCTTTCCCATCTGGCTCCTCCTGCCGACAGGAGAGAGCCACATTCTACTCCGAAAACATTGCCCCGTTGTTATAGGGCGTTATACTAGTTGCGTATTTGGAGGTGACATCAACTGTGTCTTGTAACAGAACGATCAGGCGTCTCACTTTAACACATGTCATGAACTCCGCATGATTGTCCGAGACCTCCGGCTTAGCGACACATGGGAAGAGAAGTTTGGCAATGCCCATGGCCCTTCATGTCAAACAAGCCATTTGGAATGTCGCCTTGATAGAATTTACGTCTGCCGGGAGCTAGCATCTGATGTCCAAGACGCTTAACTGTGGCCGTTGGCTTTCCCAGACTATAGTACATACATATGCACGATTCTCCGCAACTATTCTCTGCTCAACATACAGCACAGGACAGAGGCTGCGAACGACATGGAAACAATGGACTGGACCGGGAGATTCCACTACACTCAGTCTGCTGGACGTCCAGTTGCTGGTGTCCAACCTTCCACCTGTGCCGGTTGGCCACATTTGTCCCTCATTATCCCATATTGCAACATTTATTGTGGCCTATAGTTACAGGCATCCCACATTCCCGAACACGAGCCCTCTTCGGTGTAGTAAATCAGGTTAAATCATTTAATAAAGGCAAGGCTGCCAGTCCAGATTGTATACCAGCCAGGTTCTTTTCAGAGTATGCTGATGCAATAGTCCCATATTTAGCATTTACATACAACCGCTCGCTCACAGAAAGTTCAGTACCTAAAGACTGGAAAATTGCTCAAGTCATACCAATATAAAGAAAAGGGAAACAGGAGTAATCCGCTGAATTACAGGCCCATATCACTAACGTCGACTTGCAGTAGGATTTTGGAACGTATACTGAGTTCGAACATTATGAATTACCTAGAAGAAAACGATTTATTGACACATAGTCAGCACGGATTCGGGAAACATCGTTCACGTGAAACACAACTAGCTCTTTATACTCATGAAGTAATGAGTGCTATCGACAGGGGATGCCACATTGATTCCATATTTTTAGATTTCCAGAAGGCTTTCGACACCGTTCTTCACAAGCGTCTTCTATACAAACTGCATGCCTATGGAATACTGCCTCGGTTGTGCGACTCGATTCGTGATTTCCTGTCATAAAGGTCACAGTTCGTAGTAATAGACGGAAAGTCATCGAGTAAAATAGAACTCTTATCCGGAATATCCGGCGTTCCCCAAGGAAGTGTTATAGGCCCTCTATTGGTCCTGATGTATATTAACGACATAGGAACCAATCTCAGTAGCTGTCTTAGATTGTTTGCGATTACGCAATAAGTCACACAAATATGAAGGCTGTAAATTCAACTAAATACTTAGGGATTACAATTACAAATAGTGTAAATTTTAACGATCACATAGACAATGTTTTGGGTAGAGCCAACGAAAGAATGCGATTCGTTGGCAGAACACTTAGAAGGTGCAACAGGTCTACTACGAAGCCTTTAGTAAGAACTACTTTTTATTCTTTTGGTCATGTTTTATGGTTTATGTGATATTCCCACCCCTTTGTGGGAGCCTAGTCTCTGTATGACGCGTAATTTTGGACTTGTATGTTTCCGGGTTTGTATTTACTGCTGTTACATTGTCTTCAGGTTACATGAATTTCTGAAGAAGACGGGTTTACATCTGATGAAACCGTGGTATAAGAATGAATAAAACTGTCTTTTGTTGCAATTAGTTAGAGACTTTGGATTCATTTACAGATATCTAACCATTTCTGAAACGCAGCCATCTAAACACTTTCGTAGAAGGTTACTACACGAATGTTTTCCGATGAATAATGAAGCAACGATGAAAATAGAAAAAATAGAAGCAATATTCGTGTTTCGAATACGGGACGCGAAACTGAAGTGCAACGACTTTAGTCACTGTGCTGCAGTTCTACTGATATTATCACGCCCTAAATGGCATCTGCATTGCGTTGAAAAATTAGACCGTCGTTTTATTAGAAAAGGTCGAGTATCTGCGGGTAAGCAGAAACGCATGGTCGTTTATTTTGACCCCTTTTCCATTGAGCGAAGTTTCTGGGGATCAGATTATGGCACTTGTCGTGCTCTCCTTGTTAAGTATGCGTCCACGCAAGACTACATGCGAGGCGTCACGTGACTTCGGGGACTCGAATAGGTGCCTGCGATTGCAGCACTTTGTTCCGCGACCAGAACGTATCGGTGCAGCTTGCGCTCCCAGACGCTCTGGCGGCAGCAGGATGCTCGCGAGTAAACTACTCACTGATTCTTCGATAAATAACCACTATGGTGAGGCAAGGGCCGTAGCTGGTCCGTGAAGCATATCTGTAAATATGGTGGCCGCATATGCAGGGGCGCAGCGGTGCATGCACCAAAATTTCCCCATCAGGCTCCCATACCGTTGGTGGAATGTTTTCCTATTCCTCTTTGATTCACTCTCCTAACTGTGTCATATCCACAGAGCATCACCAGGCGGTATTCAACGAGCAATGAGCTTCTGGAGATCACGAGTATGTTATAACAAAATACTCGGAACGTATCCCTAAACGTCTGGAACGCATTGTCTGTGGAGTTCGGATTCACCATGTACGTTACTAAATTCCTCTTGACTACAGTTGTCAACCGAACATTTCTTATGTTCGATACTGTTCACGTCCATGCTTGCGTCACAACTTTGTAATAATTGAAACTATAAAAAGTGTGCTCCGAATTTGCAAAGTCATCGGCAATGAACTAAGATTCATACACTACAGGCCATTAAAATTGCTACACCAAGAAGAAATGCAGATGATATACGGGTATTCATTGGACAGGTATATTATACTAGATCTGACATGCGGTTACATTTTCAAGCAATTTGGGTGCATAGATCCTGAGAAATCAGTACCCAGAACAACCACCTCTGGCCGTAGTAACGGCCTCGATACGCCTGGGCATTGAGTCAAACAGAGCTTGGATGGTGTGTACAGGTACAGCTGCCCATGCAGCTTCAACACGATACCACAGTTCATCAAGAGTAGTGACTGGCGTATTGTGACGAGCTAGTTGCTTGGCCACCATGGGCGGGACGCTTTCAATTGGTGAGAGATCTGGAGAATGTGCTGGCCAGGGCTGCAGTACAACATTTTCTGTAACCAGAAAGGCCCGTACAGGACCTGCAACATGCGGTCGTGCATTATCCTGCTGAAATGTAGGATTTCACAAGGATCGAATGAAGGGTACAGCCACGGGTCGTAACAAATCTGAAGTATATTGTCCCTGTTCAAAGTGTCGTCAATGCGAACAAGAGGTGACTGAGACGTGTAACCAATGGCTCCCCATACCATCACGCCGGGTGATACGCCAGTATGGCGATGACGAATACACGCTTCCAATGTGCGTTCACCGCGATGTCGCCAAACACAGATGCGACCATCATGATGCTGTAAACAGAACCTGGATTCATCCGAAAAAATGACGTTTTGCCATTCGTGCACCCAGGTTTGTCGTTGAGTACACCATCGCAGGCACTCCTGTCTGTGATGCAGCGTCGAGGGTAAACGCAGCCATGCTGCTGCAAACGTCGTCGAACTGTTCGTGCAGATGGTTGTTGTCTTGCAAACGTCCCCATCTATTGACTCAGGGATCGAGACGTGGCTGCACGATCCGTTACAGCCATGCGGATAAGATGTCTGTCATCTCGACTGCTAGTGATACGAGGCCCTTGGGATCCAGCACGGCGTTCCGTATTACCCTCCTGAACCCTCCGATTCCATATTCTACTAACAGTCATTGGATCTCGACCAACGCGAGCAGCAAGGTCACGATACGATAAACCGCAATCGCGATAGGCTACAATTCGACCTTTATCAAAGTCGGAAACGTGATGGCACGCATTTCTCCTCCTTACACGAGGCATCACAACAACGTTTCACGAGGCAACGCCGGTCAACTGCTGTTTGTGTATGAGAAATCGCTTGGAAACTTTCCTCATGTCAGCACGTTGTAGATGTCGCCATCGGCGCCAACCTTGTGTGAATGCTCTGAAAAGCTAATCATTAGCGTATCACAGCATCTTCTTCCTGTCGGTTAATTTTCGCGTCTGTAGCACGTCATCTTCGTGGTGTACCAACTTTAATGGCCAGTAGTGTACTTCGCGGACAGAGTAGAAGCGAAAGGAGCAGAGCGCGGTTGTGGATAGACGTCTTTTGATACGTCGCTGTCCCAGAGCACATTTCTGCTATGCCTGCGCCGGTCAACAACTGCGTTTCCTGAGTCAATAGCGCAATATCCTGGGAAGTGCCCCTCGGGGTGCACGCTGCAGCCGAGTAATCAAGGTGAACAGATTCGGCTTGTCCCTCAGCTGCACTGCGCGCCTGCCCGTAATGAGGCAAGGGCCGGATCTAGGCCGGCGGCAGACATCAAAGACATGTCCGAGAGCTCCCCTGAGCGACGCAAAGGCCATCAGACCTTTGTAGAAAGTCACGCTGCCTCCGGAACTTCTCACTTAACACTTGGTATCTTGCACGTTTCTCGGTTACACGACCACTCCGACTGATATCACTGAGACTTTACACGCTGTGGGAAGTGTTGTACCACGAAGCACCTGTTCGATAAGTTCCAAACTTTGTGGGAATGCTTATCAGATAACGGGTATTGAATGATTAAACTTCCATTCCCTCAAAAACTTCTGTCCATCATCAAATTGAGGTGTGCCCCGTAGGCATAAATAATTTCTTGTGTCCTTTGTGGTGTGGAACAGACATTTACCAATGGTCATCCTGATCAATTTCTTACCACGCCTGAAACATGTGCTGCGTCAATTTATGAAATTACTGCCTTACGACTGGAATGAATGTGTACGTCTTGCCGCCGTGGCCCACTCTTGCCTTGTGACGAATACGAGGACTGGGCAGGCCAATCGAGGATCCGTACATTCCGCAATACGATTTGTGCTGAATTACAGTGTGGTGTGTTGCATTATCTTGCTCGAATATACCACTTGGCACCATGGTCATGAAGGGTATCAGCACAGGTCTTACGTTTCTTGCCATATACAGGCAAGAATTCGCAATCTATTCATCGTTTAGCAAGTAAGTCGCCATAGTCGATAGCTCCAAAGTTCGCGATTCCAGGAGTTGAATAGAAATGTGATCCAAAGAAATTCTGATCCTACGGAAAGTACACCAGCGGCAAGACACAATCAGTACCTTCATTGATCGATAGCAGTGGGAGTATTACCGTTGATAGCACGACTAACGCGGATGTACGAAATAAGGACTGCTGTCAACAAGAGTAACTTAGAAGCCGATAACTCAAATGTAGCGAAGCAGCTTAAATGACTCGATAAACGCAAGGTTTCTGGTCCTCACTGTACACCAGTCAGGTTCCTTTGACCGTATGCTGAGAAAATAGCCCCATAGTCAGCAATCATATACAACCGCTCGCTCGACGAAAGATTCGTACCTTAAGATTACAAACTTCCACAGGCCAGACCAATAATTAAGATAGGTGATAGGAGTAATATGCTGAATAATAGACTCATATCACTGACGTCGATGTGGAGTAGGATTTTGGGTAATCTACTGTGTTCGGACATTATCAATTACCTCGAAAAAACCGTACTACTGACACACAGTCAGCACCGATTCAGAAATTATCATTCCTTTTGAAACACAACCAGCTGTTTATTCACGTGAATGCCATCGACAAGCGATCTCTAATTGATTCCATATTTCTTTTGACACCATTGCAAGGAGGCGACTTCTTATCCAATTGCGTCATTGTGCAGTATCATCTAAAATATGTTACTAAATTTTAGTTTTCCTATCAGAAAAGTCACAGATCGCAGTGATAGACGGAAAGTCATCGATAAAAGAAAAGTAATATCAGCAATCACGAAGGATAAGTTATAGGCTCTCTGTGATCGTTACTCTATATAAACGATTTAGGAGACAATCAGAGCAGACCTCTTAGATTGTTTGCAGATGATGGTGTCATTTATCGTCTAGTGAAGTCATCAGCAGATCAGAAGCAACTGTAAAAAGATTTAGAAATCTATATGGTGTGAAAAGTGTGAGTAATAAAATCTCATCCACAAGAGTACTAAAAGTAATGCGTTAAATTTCAGTTATGTGATTTATGAAATAAATGTAAAAGCTATCAATTCAGCTAAATACATAGGTGTTGCAACTACGAAAAAGTGTTGGAACGATCGGATAGGAAATGTTGAGGGGAAGGCGAGCCAGAGACTGTGTGTTATTGGCAGAACTCTTAGAAGAAGCAACAGTTCTACTAAAGATACTGTTTTCACTACGGTTGTTCGTCTCCTTCTGGAATGCTGCTACGCGGTATGGGATACGTGCCAAAAAGGATTGATGGAGGACGTCGAAAAAATTCGAAGAAGGGCAGCTCATTTCGTATTATCGCAGAAATAGGTGAAATACTGTCACCGATATATATGAGTTGGGGTACCAATCATTAAAACAACGGAAATTTTTCATAGCGGCGAGACCTTTCAACGAAACTTCAACCACCAAATGTTTCCTCTGAACCGAAAATATGTTGCTGACGGCCACCTACATACAGAGAAATTACCATCGTGATAAAATAACAGAAAGATTTAAGTGCTCGTTTTTCCCTCACGGAATGGAACGGTGGAGAAATAGTCCGAAAGAGGTTCGATGAACCGTTTACTAGTCATTTAAGAGTGGATTGAAGAGTAGAAATGTAGATGTTGATATTCCCTGCGACCATTCACCGGAGCGTCTATGGACATGTTGCCATAGATCTGCCATCCACACGCAGAAGCGAGCGTCGTCTCCGAACACCGCAGAATGCCATAAAGTGACGCTGGCTGTACACCATTGAAGTCTCTGTTAGACCTAGAACTACGCCTAGCAACTACAGATTTCAACCTAATTGCCAGTAAACTATTCCCGATGTTTGCTGGTCACACTCGGTCTGTAACATCGTCTACATTTTTGCTGTCGCCGTTCGTCTATACGTCAGGGCCGTCGAACTCTGCACGATCATCTCGTGTTGCAGTACCGAGTCTTTATGATTAAAGTGCAGATACTCTCTGGGGCTACTGTGGTCTGTAACTATCGTATTGTAACGAAATTTGGTGGATATGCTAATGCTTTAATGTGGAAACGATTTACGCTGAAAAAAAAATCCAATTTTGCCGACCAGGTGCAAATTTGATATTGTACAGCATCTTCTCGACCTGTTCGGTGATTATGTTGAACAAATTGTGTTAGAGGCGGTTAATAATAAAATCGACAACATGCCTTTCCCACTTCTTTTGCCCTTTCTGCTCTCGTTCCGTTCCTAGTCCATTACACATGGAAACATTTCTATACACCTTTCCTGCATTTGCAGCGCGGAATTGCACCTGGTGGGAAAAACAGGAATAATTTTTCTTCGTGCGTCTTTTGGTCCAGTGTTAATGCATTAGAATATTCACCAAGTATCGTTACAACACGATAATTACAACGCACACTGGACCTATTTGAGTGGCAGCACTTTAATTATAATCACTTGGTACGTCTCGAAGGACTCATCCCTATACTTGTTGTCACACTGTTGTCTTAGTCCCACCCATCACCACTTGTTCAGTCCAGTCATCACACTAGAGACAGCTGTCTGTACCATCCATAAGTATGATACTTCTCATGCCACAGATACGATCTTTCTCAATGTCCATTCGATGATGTTTAACTGCACGTACACATGTTTTCGATACGCGGGTGTTGCAAAATCCACCAGAAAATTCCCGATAACGTCAGTTAAACACGAGAAACATGGTTTAGTCAAACCGACCTTCAGTTGTGGAATTGGATGTTTCTGTACTGCGAATTCTGGAAACAAGCTCGCATAAGGAAGCAGTTTTAGTCAACATATACCAAAGATATGCAAATACTGGCGTATGAGTTGGTAAAAGCATTCTTGGTGAAACACTTTTCGTTTGCATCTGTGAAAGTAAACAACGAGGATTGCGATAACTCGAGATCTCTTAACCTAATGAGAACTGGTGTCAGCATGACTAAGTCATGCTTATGTCTTTTGGCATCGCATAAGAGGACAAGGACCAGTTTGGCCAAGAACACAGTCAGTCACATGTTCAAATGTCCTCTCTGCCCATTTTCATGTTCAGAACAAGATCTATTGCTTTCCAGTGACAATGTTCAGTTTTGGAAAAAATTTATCTCACTGTACATTTGCCCAGTTCCTTTGTCTTGTTTATTTTTTAAAATCTATGTACATATAGCAATGACTGTTATGTAACCATGTATATATCTAATTGCATATATTCAGCATGATTCTGTCACGAGTGAACAAAAAATATAAATAGAACAGACTTTTCTGTAAACGAACATTTAAATTTTGTCAGATAATTTTGTATTTCGTTGCTACGAAACATAGTCTTGTTATGTTTAATTCCTCACGAAGCTTTCAGGAATACAACTCTCTAGGAATGGCACCTACACTTTCGACACCGGTCTGAATATTGTCGTTGTTATGACTGCAATTATTTCACGATTCATATATTAACGGCATGTATATGGTCAATAACTGACCCGAACAGCCTGGAATGTCCCTATTTCGTAACCTAAATTTATGTAATATTTCATTTAAATAGCACAGAACGTTAATCTGATACCCCTTACGTTTGCTCATCATTACAGATTATTTAATGCCAGCCTCACTAAACACGTCTACTAGAGTGTATATCTGTGAGTGACTCCAAGTTACAAGTCCATTTTCGAGTCTAATGTAAACGCTAAGTTATACTAACGTTTCTTCTTCTTCTTTTTTTCATTTCGGCCATCTGAAGACCACGTTAATTTGGGTTAGCTTCGATTCTTCAAATCTTTCACCTTGTACAATATTCATTCATAATCGCACTTTTCAAACTTCTTCGGTCTTAGGTCCATAATGGTTTTGTTGTGGGTCTAGCTCTGTCCGGAAATATCTGAAAGCCTAAAAGTTTGATTTAAAAATCATCCTGTTGTGTATCTCTGGTTCCTGTTGGTTCCTATATTCTCGTTATCTTCCCGATCCCTTTGTAGCTCTTCGACACAGTCCCGTTTATTCACAAAAATGTATTCTTTGCTGTGTTAACCTCCCGTGGTCCTTCCTTAGCAAGTATCCTTCTTTTCCTAAAAACATCCAAGGGTCTTTTCTGTCTTGGTGCATATTTCTCTATTCATTCGCCTTCTAATTTGACCGTCTTATGAGAATCTTTACTTCCGCCAGTTCTAAAATACGCTTGATCTTACTAGCATTAGAGTATACGCTCCACATAAAGCTTCAAGTCACATCACTATCTGGTAATGTCTCAGTTTTGCATTGTAGAAAATATTTTTCTGAATGCAGATGTTCTTAGTTGGTTCGTACGCTAAATTCATTTTTTTTTATTCCTGTTTCCGTTGTTTCCTTTTCTGCCATCCCACTTTCTGTCCATTCTCTTAGGTATTTAAACCTTCCCAACTTCTGAATTTTCCCTTCTTATATCGTCATCCATTTAGGCTCTCCCTTGATATTTGTCGTATAATGCGCTTTCTCGACGTGATCTGTGATCCTGCTTAAGTTGCTTGTCTTTGTAGCTACGTTGTTTGTTTTGTCGGATCTTCTAAAGATTCCGACAATATTACAATATCGTCTGCGAATTCTAGACAATCTACCCGCATTACTTTTTCCTTGCTCCAGTCGATACTTAGTTAAGGACAGGAGGTCAGTGACGTCTTTGGGTTTGAAGAGGACTGCTTCCTTTCAGTGATCCATCACACCTGATACGCGTTGATTTTTATGGGTTACATTATACCACACATAGAGTGCTTGCATAATTGCAGACGACGCAAAGTGTCAGATTATGTCGGTACAGGTAACGGAAAGCAAGTTAAATGCCTTATTTAATTTAATATTTGCACAGCGTATCTTGTACACCAAACAATGGTATGAAAGACAAAGGCAAACTAAACTACGTGCTAATAATTGCATCCATCTGCAAATTATTTCTACAATTTCATGCTCTAAAGGGAAAATGGTCCTTTGTTTCAAATGTAACACGTATTTCATGCACTTGAAGCATGGTTCATTCAAAACACTACAAAGAGCGATGTCGAATTATGTCTAAAATTTCATGATCTAAAGAAAAAGTAATTGTCTTTAGTTTTAAATGTAATTCATATTGCCTTCACTGCAAAGCAAAGTAGTTGTGATTCTGCTTGGGGCAGCACTTGAAAATTAATCATGTTATATTTGAATTTGGTATTCATCTAACAATAATGTTAGTGGAAATGCCTTTTGCATTGCCTTTCATCACGTAGATAGTGTTACCTTTAAACTGTATCGCTTTAGTTTGAAGAGAAAGTTGCTGTTACGGTTACATATGAACTTTTCTTGTGCTAAATGCATGTGTAGATTATTTTTCTTAATACTCATTTGTTCGCTACATGTTAGCCACATCAGCTTGTGCTGCGAAGGTGGTTTTCTTTGCGTACGAAATGGATGCGCATTAAATTAACCTTCTTTCTAAAAATTAGTGATGTAACAGTCAGTAGCCGAGTAATTCTATAACTGTGAACCTGATAATATTTTATCCATTATAACGCTACGGAGCACAGGATAAGTAGTATCTTTACTCTAAAGATTGACATTGCAGCAATTGTAGCGTTTGTCAAATATATTTCGACAGAGAAAGTCTTTGAAGAACGTCAGTATGTGTATATAAGGTAATGTTTCGTGTCTCACTACCTCAGTGTTTTCTTTGCAATCATTTATGTTGTACCACTATCAGCTGCAATGAAAATTTTTATCATTGCTACGGGTTTCTGTCGTTACTAATCATCATCAACCACAAGGAGATTTTGGATTGCGTTAGCAGTCTGGAGATATATATGATGTTCCAACCCACTCTACCTAAATTCGTTCAATTCAGTGCAGAAAGTTTAAAAATTGTTGGGAAGATGCACTGAGTCAATAATGCGATAGTACAGCGAACATCGCTCTTCGACAGCTGAACCATGATCTGTAGTTGCGCTATATCGTCTTACTTGTGACTCGTGTACTTACAATATGGGGCTATCGAAATCCCTCAGACAAAAATTAGTGCGCCGCTAACGTGTGTACTTGAAGTTTCCATAGAGTATTTATGCGGATACAACATGCATCGAAAAACTAGACATGTTCCATGGGTGGCACTTACCATACTTGTCACTTGTCTGTTGCTGACGTGCAGAACGTCGATATGGGCTGTGGCACATACTCAGGGTATTACTGGACGGACAATGACTCCCCATACTGTGCCTCCCATTGGTGGTCCGCAGCTCTTTATCCACCATGCTACCCATGTAGCGTCAGACGTTGTCACTCATTCAGTGGAACATGGGACCGAATACATGTCATCCCCATAGCTCAGTTGCCAGTGTAACAAATGAAAACAAATGCAACGGCTTAATTACTAGTAACTTGACACCACTTTAAATTCGAACAATGGTGTCAAAGTACCGGGGGATCAAAAAGTCAGTATAAATTTGAAAACTTAATAAATCACGGAATAATGTAGATAGAGAGGTAAAAATAGACACACATGCTTGGAATGACATGGGGTTTTATTAGAACAAAAAAAAAAAAACAAAGTTCACAAAATGACCGACAGATGGCGCTGGACAGCAAAACTGCTACCGTGACGGGTGAGAGGTACGCCGATATGTTACAGAATCGCATCATCCCCAGCCTGGCTGATAAACACCTGCTGGAACGTACGATGTTTATGCAGGATGGCGCTCCACCCCATATAGCTAGACGCGTGAAAGATCTCTTGCGCGCGTCGCTTGGTGATGATCGTGTGCTCACCCGCCACTTTCGTTATGCTTGGCCTCCCAAGTCCCCAGACCTCAGTCCGTGTGATTATTAGCTTTGGGGTTACCTGAAGTCGCAAGTGTATCGTAATCGACCGACATTTCTAGGGATGTTGAAAGACAACATCCGACGCCAATGCCTCACCATAACTCCGGACATGATTTACAGTGCTGTTCACAACATTATTCCTCGACTACAGCTATTGTTGAGGAATGATGGTGGACATATTGAGCATTTCCTGTGAAGAACACCATCTTTGCTTTGTCTTACTTTGTTATGCTAATTATTGCTATTCTTATCAGATGAAGCGCCATCTGTCGGACATTTTTTGAACTTTTGTATTTCTTTGGTTCTAATAAAACCCCATGTCATTCCAAGCATGTGTGTCAATTTGTACCTCTCTATCTACAATATTCCGTGATTTATTCAGTTTTCAAATTTATACTGACTTTTTGATCACCCGCTGTAGTTCTATTTCCCCAACTGAAGTGTGTTTGTAATGTCTTCCAAGGGCGTTCCCATCGTAAATCAGACTCTGGATTGAACCATTACGTTGTTCATCAAAAGAATACTATCTCACAATCACATGTACACTAGATTCGACGAACGGTGCATCCGTGCGATGGTGGAGAAACGTGAGGAAGTTTGTCGAATACACAGAGTAGACCCTCAAGCCGACGACATACAGTCCATCGGAAAACATCGTACACCAGATATCTAGCCAGGACATGTGCTGCATGAGTGGGAACTTTCAGCGCACTTAAGGTAATGGTACTGGCGATAAGTTGCATCGTCTAGCCCACCTTACACATAAAACCATCGTGTACTCATACTTACGACTGTAAGTGTAACAGAGGCACTATTGTGTTCAACAGTCATCATCCCATTCTGCAGTTCCGTTAGTGATCACTGTGAGGGAAAATTGAGTCGGCAAGCCTCAAATATCTCCTGTTTTTAGCTGCATGATGAGTTACCGAGATGAAAATGAAAGGAAATAATACATTGTTCGACTTACTTATAATACACTGATATTCTTCGCTGGTCGTCAGGATTTATTTCGAAGCGGGACTCATCGCAGAAGACAATTCTATCTCACTCAGTGAGATTCCAGGCTGAAGACGTGTCTGGAGACGCACCGAACAGTGGTGGGATACCAACCCGACTGTCACTGGCCATAGGGCCCGACAACTAGGAGCGACGGTCTGCGGTGGCATTTCTTTTCATGACAAGGTCCTTTCAGCTGCCACATTTGGCACCACTGCAGCACAGTGTCACGTTGACGACATTCTACGCCCCATTTTGTTCTTCACGGCAAGTCATAGTGGGCTTACATTTTAGCATGATAATGCGTGCCAGCACACGGCGTGGTTCCTACTGCTTGCCTTCGTGCTTGTCAAACTCTACCTTGGACAGGAAGGTCAGTGGATCCCTCCTTCGTCGAGAACGTTTGGGGCATTATGGGCAGGGCCCTGCAACCAACTCGGTAGTCCGACGATTTAAGCTGCTAAATGGACAGAATTTGGCTTGATGTACCTCGTAAGGACAAGCCAACAACTCTATCAATGCCAAGCCGAAAAATTCCCTGCATATGGACTAACAAGTTATAGACTTCCTTACTTTTTGGTGAAGCTATTTTTTACAATAAATCATCAAAATTTTCTGAAACTGTAGTCGTTTGTTTCTCTGCACATGGACATCACTTATACCGATTTTCGAATAATTCCTTCGTAGTGCATCTTCTTGTGCCTTACAGCATATTTTGGTGTCCAAGATGAATTTATCTCTGGCGCCAGCAGTGTGTCGGCTCCTCGACTTGGCTTGGTTTGTCGTGGTGAGACTGGCCGCGTGAAGTTTGAAAGGAGCCGGGTAAGCAGGGCTGACAGGTCGCGTTTCCAATGAGGTTGGAGGGAGTTAGGAGCGCGTTTGGGAAAAGGCAGTACTCTCGTGTACCAAGCATGGCACACATACGCCGGTGTCCGGCCCCAGTAGCTCAGTAGTCAGCGCGACAGAATGTCAGTCCTAAGGGCCGGCTCAGGGACTGGGTGTTGTGTTGTCCTAATCATCATCACTTCATCCCCATCGACGCGCAGGTCGCCGATGTGGCGTCAAATCGAAAGACTTGCACCAGGCGAACGGTCTATCCGACGGGATGCCCTAGCCACACGGCATTTACATTTCTACGGCAGCCGCACCGATTAGACCACCCTGGAGCAGTGCAGGGCCGCTGTTGTTATGGCGCGAGGCGGAGGAGCGGCACCGCTGAATGGGTTGCCACGACGAGGTCACGTTGACGAAGCGGAACTGGTGTTGTCAGCGTCCTCAGTGGAAGCCACTGCTGTCAGTGGGCCGTTAGGCTTGCATGTGTCTACGTCGTGTCCTCAAGTATCAAGCAGAATCTCCAGTATTTCATGCTTAAAGACCGCTTGGCAAGGGATTGGTAGTATACTTGTAATAATAATTTTTTTTAAAGGAATTGCGATATTTTTTAAGCTGAAGTTTAATTTCAGTTGAGGTATAATTTCACTAGCCGTGCCCATTTGTTCATGTTACAAGAGTGTTTTTGTTTTACACTGAGATACTGATATACAGGGTGTTACCAAAAGGTACGGCCAAACTTTCAGGAAACATTCCTCAAATACAAAGAAATAAAATATGTTATGTGGACATGTGTCCGGAAACGCTTACTTTCCATATTGGAGCTCATTTTATTACTTCTCTTCAAATCACATTAATCATGGAATGGAAACACACAGCAACAGAACGTACCAGCGTGACTTCAAACACTTTGTTACAGGAAATGTTCAAAATGTCCTCCGTTAGCGAGGATACATGCATCCACCCTCCGTCGCATGGAATCCCTGATGCGCTGATGCAGCCCTGGAGAATGGCGTATTGTAGCACAGCCGTCCACAATACGAGCACGAAGAGTCTCTACATTTGGTACCGGGGTTGCGTAGACAAGAGCTTTCAAATGACCCCATAAATGAAAGTCAAGAGAGTTGAGGTCAGGAGAGCGTGGAGGCCCTGGAATTGGTCCGCCTCTACCAATCCCTCGGTCACCGGATCTGTTGTTGAGAAGCGTACGAACACTTCGACTGAAATGTGCAGGAGCTCCATCGCGCATGAACCACATGTTGTGTCGTACTTGTAAAGGCACATGTTCTAGCAGCAGAGGTAGAGTATCCCGTATGAAATCATGATAACGTGCTCCATTGAGAGTAGGTGGGCGAAATTAAAATGAGCTCTAACATGGAAATTAAGCGTTTCCGGACACATGTCCACATAAAATCTTTTCTTTATTTGTGTGTGAGGAATGTTTCCTGAAAGTTTGGCCGTACCTTTTTGTAACACCCTGTATATTTATTATATTTTTCTTAAGAATTTGCGCTTTCAGTTATCGGGTGTTATATCTGACTGCCTAGTGGCTCCAAAATATAAGTTAAATACACAGGGTGAAAAGTATTTAAACCGACAAACTCTGGGAGCTTGTAGGGTACATCAAAACACATATTTTTCCCTAATCTCATTTTTTCCTATGAGGAGTATTTAAACCGGCAGAGGAAGATTTCTCTGGCGGAAAATCAATTAAACGAACAAAGACTTTTCCATTTTTTTATGACCAAGAGACAACATAACTCAATTTCAATTACAGTAAATTTTCAAAAATGCCTCCACTGACTCGTAAACAAAGGTTACACCGTCGGATCATGTTCTGTCTGACACGGGCAAAAACCGCAGGAGTATCCAGAATTGTTCCTGCTGCTACTATCCGGGCAACCACATCCTCTTCTGATGCAACAGAAGTTGCGTAAACAAGTTTGCGCATCTCTCCCCACACAAAAAAGTCCAGAGGATAAATATCTAGGGATCGAACAGGCCATGGTACAGGACCACCTCTGCCAATCCACGTTTCTGGGAACCGTCGGTCCAGGAATCGACGCACACGACGACTGAAATGTGCCGGCGCCCCATCATGTTGGAACTACATGCGTTGTCTTATAGGGAGCGGGACGTCTTCCAGCAATTCTGGTAATGCTCTGGCGAGAAAATTGTAATAGTGCCTGCCATTTAATGGCCTAGGTAGCAGATACGGCCCAATTAAACAGTCCCCAACAACACCGACCCACACATTAACGAAGAACCGCCCTTGATGAGCGTTAGTAACTGTGGCATGTGGGTTATCCTCATTCCAAACAAGCGAATTGTGCATGTTGAACACTCCATCACGCCCGAACGTAGCTTCATCGGTAAACAACACAGAGGATGGAAATGTAGGATGCATTTCACATTGTTCCAGGTACCACTGCGAAAACTGTGCTCTGGGTGGATAATCAACTGGTTCCAGGTTGTGGACACGCTGTAAGTGGATTGACGTAACAATTGCTCTCGAAGGACTATTCTTACATTCGTCTGATTCGTCCCCATGTTACGTGCAACTGCACGAGTGCTGATTGAAGGATCCCGCTCCACATGCTTCCTCAAATTGCAGCGTTCTTAGCGTGCGACGGTGTCCCTGTCCAGGTAATCTGCTAAATGACCCGGTCTCACGCAGACGTTGGTACACAGCAGCAAAGGTCGTATGATGCCGGATACGGCGATTAGGATATTGTTGCTGATAAACCCGCTGTGCAGGTCGTCCGTTGTGGTGCGCTACATAGTACGCACCAATCATGTCAATGTACTCACTCCAGGTGTATTGCTCCATTAGTAAACAGAGACAATGCACTACTACACTGGTGGACAGCAGTTGCCTACAACTGAAGAGCGTAATACGGCCTCTAACAACTGAAGAGCTTAATACGGCCTCCACCGGTTTAAATAATCCTCATAGGAAAAAATGACATTAGGGAAAAATATTTGTTTTTATGTCCCCTACAACCTCCCAGACTTTGTCGGTTCAAATACTTTTCACTCTGTATATTGTTGGTTGTAGTTTCTCATTTTATTGTTACGTTTTATTTAAAAGAAGTTTACCCCCTAAGATCCGGTTTTTGTAGTCGGAATATCCAAGCCGATAGCAGTGTTTTTATGGATGACAATGTGCCTTGTCACCAGTCCACATGTGTTCCCGACTGGATTGAAGAACACACTCTACAATTCGAGGAAACGATTTGGGCAGCCAGATCGCCTGACATGAATCTCATCGAATATTAATAGGACAAAATCGAGAGGTCAGTTCATGCACAAAATCCTCCACCGACAACTGTTTCGCAATTATGGACTGCTATAAGGCAGCTTTTCCTAACATTTCTGCAGTGGACTTCCAACGACTTGTTGAGTCCACGCCAAGTCGAGTTGCGCTGCGCTACGCCAGGCAAAAGGTGATCCAACACGAAATTAGAAGGTATTCCATGGATTTTGTCATCTCACTGTAGTGTTGATGAAGACCTCTCTGTTGCAACGATGGACTTAGATTATGATTGTATTCTGAAGAATACAGGGTTGTAAACTGCGGGGAAGATCCTTAACCATATTGCCTTTGTGTCCTTAAGTCTCGCGTGGTAGAGAGTTGCACGTTATAGCACTGATGTGGTAGGTTAGTTTCGGAAATACACACGTGCATATCTAATTCTTTCGGGCCCGTAACGACTTGTTGACTGGAAGTATTTACGGTCGCTTGGGCTCCTTGAACTCTAATAAACGCACTTGCAACTTCGCGCAGTCCATGTACCAACGTTCACCTACCAAACTGGAGGATACTGGGCCTCAACATTATATAAAGCTTTTAACAGATATGTTTGCTATTCATTTACATTAGTACCAATCTCTCCCAGAGTGCTATTGTTATAGAGAAATTCATCGTCAGAGTTCGTATGTTGGAGCGCAACGTACTAGCAGCTGCGTTACAGGTATGAGTCGAAGGTTTGACGATATAAAGATGGAAGATGCAGTACCAACAGGTAGGCCTTTGTTATAATTGAGTCATGCACCCGTTTCACGCTTCCGCTTACAGGTACAGGCAGTTTGTTGACAATGTTATGTCGATTAGGGTTTGGACAGTTATTTCCTCTTGCCGCGTGGAAGTAGCCGAGCGGTCTGAGGCGCTGCAGTCTTGGACTGTGCGGCTGGTCCCGGCGGAGGTTCGAGTCCTCCCTCGGGCATGGGTGTGTGTGTGTGTGTGTGTGTGTGTGTGTTTGTCCTTAGGATAATTTAGGTTCAGTAGTGTGTAAGCTTAGGGACTGATGACCTTAGCACTTAAGTCGCATAAGATTTCACACACATTTGAACATTTAAGTTATTTCCTCTCGGTGAAAATCAATCTGCTTTGTTCTGATTTTCCCCTAAAGACTACATCCAATTACCTTCAAATACAAGAGGAAGTAACACGGATGGTCCACTGTGTCTTCCTAAAATGTGCTTCAGCATCATTCGTCCACACAGTAAAATAAACCAAAACGAATCGGCCTTCCAGTTCGTGAGTATATTCAGGGCCAGCAACAACAGTTCGCATGCACGGTCTATATTCCTCCAGGAATAATCCAAACAAATTTTATTTTCAAAATTTTGTAGATCTGGTATAACATAAAAGCTTGTCGTTAGCTACTTAACTATGGTCTCAGTGTTGAAATTCAGTGCGTGACGAGATCCGAAAACCGGAGCATCTCCATGGGGGTGTCCATTATATTTGATCATTGATGAGAATGTCATAGATATTTAGATAAGGCATGCAAAGTGCTCAAAGACACTAAATGTTGTATATGTGTCTATCTTTCCTGGCGGATCAAACCTGGTAAATGTACTTTGTCTGGTCTCACCTGTTCCTTCTCATACTCCTTTCGTCACTCGCTCTGTACTGAAACTGCGCAAAAGTGCTTCTGATTTTGACCTATTGAATTGCATTTCTTATGTTATTGTGCCAACGCTACGGTACAGTTCTGTCTTAGGTTTTCGCATCTATCTTTCACAGCCCATTTTAGATCACAGTATTTTTTTCTCTTCCTTTCTCCAACTGTTCCACACCCAGTTTCACCATCTCAGCTTGAGAGGCTGGAATCTTTTTATCCTATCTCTTAATTTCTAATTACTCATGCTTATACCTTTGATATTTTCTAATGTATTTCCTTCTGTTCATCTTCTGCCTGATGCGTTCTGTTGATTTCATATCCCCTGTGGCATCCAGTACATTTGCCTCAGTTATTAGATGGTTATGTACAATTCTTCAGTTTGGGCGTACGTTACGCATTATGCAATAACACTCCTCCACCTCTTGAAGTGATGGTGCGTCAGGCATCGGTATCGTAATGAAAACCGATCGCTTTTTAAACTAGTTACTAAGAATATTTTAGAATGTTTGACTGCATCCACGTTTGGTAGGATACAGCATGGCTGCGTCGCTAATTACTTTCGCCGGCGATTGTCAGAGGCACGCTCTGTTGATGACGGCCTCATTTGCAGAATGATAACCTCCCCGAGGTCGTGTATCACGGCAGTCGCTTTATGAGTGGGGCTCATTACAAATTTGAGTTTTTTGTTGTACTAATAATATATTACATGATGTAAAGCCGGCGTAATTAAAACGGACGACGCTGTTTCACTTTTAATGCGAGCTGCTAATGACAGACACACATTACATAGCTGACACATTTTATTACTGTTTTGCGTGATACTGTTGGAAATGTAAGCTGCACATAATAGATTGGGAAATTAGCGAGTGCATGAACACGTAAAACATTTAATTTTTTTCCACAAATGCGGCAATATTTGAACTATTAAACAGTGTCCTTTCTCCATAATGTTGAGTTCAGTGCAGTAAATGTCATTTTACGTTCCTGAATCACTTATCGCTTGAAGTTCTCCAGAAAACAAAAATTTACTATTTCTCTTAGGATGTACATTCCCTACACATACATCTGAGAACGGTTTAGTCCTGTGATTTGGAGTCTTTCTGGAAGACAGTGACATTTCAAGATCTATTTTTGCTGCTATGGAAATTTTATGTCTGGCAAAGTATAACTATCACTGTACAGTCATTACCCAGTGGCATTTCTTTCACAAACTTTAATAACTTTCTTGAATAATAAACTGAAATAGTTAAAAGTGATACGATAGTGTGTCATCATTGTCCTCAGACATTATTACTAAGCAGGGTGCTTACCTTTCCACGCAATCAACTACTGTCATTTTTGTTTGTTTGCCAATGAACAGTTTCAGTCCAAATTTTCCTGATTCAGTAACTGTTCATTCTTGTATTGCCTAACAGAGGTTTAAGTAATTTACAAATATGAGTATTATCTTCACCCACGTAAAGTAACGTAAAATTTCGCTGGTAAAACTGGTAACTAAAGATAGAGCACAAATGAAGAGTGTGAAGTTTCATTTATTGTGTATTTAGCTTAGTGAGTGACTTCTGCTGGCTTGGTACGTAAGTTATTGTTCTTATGTTAAAATTAAATGGTTCTGAGCACTATGGGACTCAACTGCTGAGGTCATTAGTCCCCTAGAACTCAGAACTACTTAAACCTAACTAACCTAAGGACATCACAAACACCCATGCCCGAGGCAGGATTCGAACCTGGGACCGTAGCGGTCTTGCGGTTCCAGACTGCAGCGCCTTTAACCGCACGGCCACATCGGCCGGCGTTAAAATTAAATCAATTGCTCAACTGCTTAATGTAAATTCAGTTCAATCGCTCAATAATCAACAGTAAATTGTTTACCTTTTTATAAATTTTGCATTACGTTACGCTGAAGTTATTGAAAGTCATATTGTTACGTAACAGATATTCAATTACAGTTACTCATTTATTGAACCAACAACTTAATTTAACTTTGCTTTCAAAATGTAGTATTTCGAATAAGTAACTGCAAATTTAGTTCTTTCTGATTCATTTATTTCCTAGTGAACTGTGGAAAAGCATGACAAGCTTCTGTTGGCACGCCAGTGATTATTTGCTTAATTTTCTTTTCCATTGCTTTTCATAAGATTCTGGATATGCATTTATCATAGTGGGCTGGCGGCCGTTTAATTGCCCCTTTTTTGTATTGTCAGCGTTTTTGTATTTAAAGTATTACGTGGTCATGTCTCCCTTGTGGTTTCGTGAGCGATTGCTCTATATTCGGCAGCTTCAAAATTAAGAATAGGTTCTTCTTTCAGAAGTGTTTGTTGTACACTTTCCTCCTACTTTATTTTCCTCCGGTAACGACAGCCTTACTCACTATATAATGTCCTTAGACACACACGGTCATGGTCATTTGTATCGCATTCCAACATGCCTGTTAGGAAAGGGGAGGTTGCAGTTTGATAGGGTACCCTACTGCAGTCTATGAACGAAGGTCCGAGCATGTGGAATAGTTTCCAGACATGAGAATGGCTTGTAGGATTCTTGAGTAACAGAACCCAGTACAATGTCAACGACGGTGAGTGTTCAACAGGGACGGTGGTATCACCAGGAATGCCCCAAAGAAAGGTGGTAGGACCACTCTTGTTCTCTATATACGTGAATTGTGTGACGGCTTAGGGTGGACATGCATTTGTGACTATTTGCTGAAGACGCTATGTTGTATGGGAAAGCATCGTCTTTGAATGACTGTAGGAGGATGTTGGAGAACAAAGTTTCTGTTTGGTGTGATGGTTGAAAGCTTTCTCTAAATGTAGAAAACTTTAAATTTATACAGGCGAGTAGCAAAACAATGCTTGTTATGCTCCAATGCAGTATTAGTGGTGTGCTTGTTCACACAGTCTCGTCAGTTAAACATCTAGACGTAACTTTGCGAAGTGATATGAAATGGCACGAACACTTAAGGACAGAAGTAGGAGAAGCGAATGTTTAAGGTGGGCTTACTGGGAGAATCTTAGAGAAGTGAAGCTCGTCTACAAAGTAGACCGCGTAACGCCACGTGGCGCTCTGTATGTAAATCACTGGCTGTGCTGTGTGCAGTCTGTGGCTAGTTTGCATTGTTGTCTGCCATTGTAGTGTTGGGCAGTTGGATGTTAACAGCGCATAGCGCTGGGCAGTTGGAGGTGAGCCGCCAGCAGTGGTGGATGTGGGGAGAGAGATGGCGGAGTTTTGAAATTTGTAAGACTGGATGTCATGAACTGCTATATATATTATGACTATTAAGGTAAATAAATTGTTTGTTCTCTATTAAAATCTTTCATTTGCTAACTATGCCTATCAGTAGTTAGTGCCTTCCGTAGTTTGAATCTTTTATTTATCTGGCAGTAGTGCCGCTCGCTGTATTGCAGTAGTTCGAGTAACGAAGATTTTTGTGAGGTAAGTGATTTGTGAAAGGTATAGGTTAATGTTAGTCAGGACCATTCATTTGTAGGTATTTTTGAAAGTCAGATTGCGTTGCCCTAAAAATATTGTGTGTCAGTTTAAGCACAGTCATGTATAATTGTTCAAAGCGGATGTTTCAGCTTCTCGAATCAAATGGGAATCAGTGGAAAAAATACGGCGTTCTTTTCACTAAACGCTATCGAGAAAGTTTAGAGAACACGCATTTTCAGCTAACTGCGGAACGTTTCTGCTGCTGCAAACGTACATTTTGCTAAAGGACCGCAGAAACTACGGCTGTTATGGATGCATATAGAAAGCGCTTTTCCTTCACTCCGTTTGCGAGAGGAGAAGGAAGGGAAATCTCTATGGTGGGGAGTAGGGCACTATTTCTCCAACCGGTCCATTGGATGGGAGCACTAGCTACATCATGGCAATCCAATATAGCCCTATATTACGAAAAGGAACCTTTGTTGATATATGGACGACTCCTATGTTAATCCTCTTTCAATAATTGCGGAAAAGTTGCAGGAGCAGCTGTTAGAGTAATTCCAGAAATGTTGACGAAAGTGTGACACGAGTGTTACTGCTGTCTGGATATCTGCGAGTCTTCTGTTTGCTTTCCTATCTGCCTGGGCGCTAATCAGACTGTGAACTGTTGCTGGTCTCGCACCACACTTTATAGATTCCCGGCGTCCACAGCACCCTTTTATGATCTTGTTTTTCATCACTCGGACTGTTACCCCCTGGAAAGCCATTTGTTTTCGCGTTTACCAATCTGGTCGACGTGATATCCGGCGAAATGTTAAGAAACCGAGTGGCTGACCCAACCCTTGCTTAAATTGATACATCCGCTCCGTTTCCTTAAGTTTTGAAGTCTCTTCTTTCGATTGACTTCATAATTAGGCTGTCCCGAAACTTTCCGTCTGCATCGAGGCACTGTTCTCATCATATTTTACTTCATTTTTATATTCGAGGCAGTGCTCGGTGACAGCTGGTTTGCTTGGTTGCTTTAGTCGCGTGTCGCGCTCATATTTTCGCATATTACCCCCTCGACTGTTCTAATTACATTTAATTGCCGTTCCATTTATGGAAAGTGATATTATTCTGTCATAACATCTAGAATGATATAGGGGGTCAAGAAGTAAATAGAATCGTTTCTCAATAAATCCCAAGGTAAATGAAAATAATATATTCAGTTTGTTTTCGTCATTATTCAACAAACAATAGCTTTCTGACAATTTATACTCCCGAAAGATGCACTACGCGGTCACTTGGTGCTTAAAATTCAGTCATACAAATTTTAAAGAACTCACTTTCTGGAGTCAAAGCTCCTCATGCTTTAGGCGTTAAACTTAAAATCAATCTCTCCTCTTGAATTTCAAGTTCAGCTTACTACGCGTTGCTTCCATTACTCCTTTTAGTTTGCTTTCTATTGGCTGCCGCTATCATCTGTTCCCAATAATATCCGTCCATCCGAGTAACGTGCGTCATTTTACATTTTATACAATTTTAGAACTAATTTGCCTACAGTAATTGAATTTCATAATACACAGCTCTCTAAAGCTGATCAATATGGCTTCATATACTACATAAGTGAGATGGATAACTTCTCACGAAATAAAGTGAACATGAGTGTCTTTGTTTCTAATCTAAGACGTAAATAAACTGTATACTTTTTATATTAAGTATTCATACTGAGGTTCAGAAAATGGTATAATCCAGTTTTGTGTGCAATTCTTATCTTTTTAAGTATGAATTGAGGGAAATCCCAGTTCAGTCGCCTTCTCTTCAGCGTTCATCGTCGCAACTTTGTCATACATTGCAACTACAAGCAGGAAGAAACAATTATCTAGGGAGGGAAATCACGGCTTACAGAAATTGTGAATACAACAAAAATACTCAGTACTCAATAATCATTTAAATTATTATAAAGATTACAACAGCCAAACAAGTCAAGAATGATGAGGCGCTTTCAAAAGCCACATAGCAATATTTTTTTGTCAACCCATCAATGTGTTTTCACTCTTAATGAGGATAACTTACTTAATGCTGATCCTCCGCAATAGCCCATCTACATTACGTAAATATAGCTATTACAAGTCCTTGGACTGAAGAACACAACAACAAACATGAAGACGCTTGTATAGAGACATGAAACGGATAGTTGCGAATAGAGTACCTCCATACAGCAATGCGGATTTTGGAAGCATATCATTCTTGGTTTTTGTAATTGTTAAAATTTTTATCACATTTTAAATGATTATTAAACTTGGTGTTTTATGTTGTTGTTACAATCAGAAGCTTCCTAGCCCCCATTTCCCTGGCTTGGAACATCTGTCCAAACTACTGAGAAACTCGTTCTCCCCACTTTACTTTCCGCTCCGCTCAAACCAAAATGCAGGTGTTCGTCCTGTAATCCTTCAGTTTCCAGGCAGAAAACTTTTCACTGTGCTCTTATATTAGAAATTCGGTCTAATTTCCTTGTGGTGATTGTGTCATCTATTCACATTGGGATTTATTTTATAACTTCCTTAGATGTATTCTCTCTGCTTGCATAAAAGGCCGCGTGTTCGCATTTTTTGAAGTTTTTACGTCTTTTGGTTAATTATAAAGTATAAATACTTGACAGACAATATTTAACAGTAGGAGCCACTTTACACTATCCTAAATAACAAGATATAGGCACAGAGAAACAAAATGTATGTTGTCATATTATAAAAGTATTAGTGGATTTACTTATAAATCTGTGTATCTTCTGTAATGGCATCACGGCACGTTATTGTTCTATTGTTACCACACAGCCACCTTATTATTTTTCTGTATTTTTGTGTGTTTGTAAACAGACTTGGAAAACTATAGGAGCAGTTTACGGTACTGTGCTACACTTCACTTTACGGTACCGCAGTACACTTCACGTGCTATGCTCCTCCCTCTGACGCGAATGTTCTCGTTATCGTCGCCGAGGTTAGTCTGGATGTTGCGCCAACGATGGGCTGCGGTACTGCGGATTCCGCCTCGTGTGGCACTGTGATCTCGCTCGTACACGGACGTTCTGTAACGCAACACTCACATTCACATCTTCCACATCACTAAATGCACTTGGAAGCACTTCTTTAACCACATTCGTACGTCTATTGTGATGCCGTGGAGCAGACATTGTAATTGTCGTATCCTGGTTAATTTATCTTTTCCTGCAGAGATAACGGAGTTAGCAACATTGTCTATTTTCTCCACTATTCGTAAGGGTTTAAGACTTAGTACTGTGATTACTTAGTCTCCGTTAGTTCACTAATTCCATTATAAGTGTCAGAGTTAAAGTAATGTGATGGGGTGTTCTCATATGTCGTGACTGACAGATGTCATAGTCTTTCCTGTCGAACCTCTGCAGCTAAACGGAAATGGGCTACGTCTAGTTAGGTAATGTACTGGGTTTACGTGGCCAAGGTCTAGGCGTCCCGAATGCACGGAAAGTGTTACTGGACTCTTTGGCCAGTGGTACTGTTACCCGGCTGTTATGTCAAGTATCCTCTTTCCAGTTCAGGATTTGGGCCTTAGCTGTTACCGTTTGGGCTAAGGTTTGTTGAACTTTTGTCAGATCCCCTTTACGTAAGCAGATGGAGGCTGCAGGACATTTTACCGTAATCTCTACTTGGTTGATTCTGAGGATATCTAATAAAACATACCCTGAAATGATGCCAAAGACCTCTGTGAGTCGGAGGGGCACACCCTTCTGTGCCCGTCGCAGGATATCCCTGCTCCTCGCACTGATGTCTGTGCGCCCATACACTTGATGCGAAGCCTACGATGGACACGAACATGTCTTCGGAAGAGGCCCGCACAGTCTAGTTAGCTGTTGTGACGCGAGCAATTTTGTGCATGTTGTTGCTTGCTTTTTGTGTGATTGAATGTGTTGTGTGAAGTTACGCTTTTCTTCCGGATGGGTCTGTTTAAGTGACAGTAATAGCACAAACTAAAGATAAGAGTAATCGAGGCTCTTACAAAGGTGTACAGACAGTCGCTTTCTTCTCTCTCTACTTGCTAGTGGAACAGGAAGAGAAATAACTAATAGTGGTACAATGTACCCTCCCTCACGCACCGTACGGTGGGTTGCGGACTACGGATGTAGATGCAGATGTAAATGTAGATCTCTCCTGTTTTGACTGCAGGATTTCTACTTAACGATAGCTGACTTTTAAGGAGTAGGTATGTGATATTCTGTGGCTCTATAATTAATCTGTTGTCTTTGCACAATAGCTCCATCGGTGAGAGGACGCAATTCTCTATTTCCTAAATCTGAGCTCTTGTGTCTCCTGACACCACAGCCAAGACTACATCGGTAAAAGCTACCAATAGCCGACTTTGTCATTTTCTTTCAATTGGCATAAGGAAATTTCAGCTGGCAAGCCCAAAAAAACTGACTTCAAAATTGACCCATACGGACAGCATTTAGTAGTTACTTTCATTTCTTTTCGTGTGTCGGCTGTCCGTTGACAACTCCAACCCCACAGTAGTCGATGAAACAGTACTGTAGACGCAGTGGTACGTACAGTTCACGCATCCAAACAAACCACGGCAGCCACCGTAGGTAACCAAATGCTCCCGCGATGTCAGTTACCATTGAAAATGCATGTAACTTCAATAATTGTCCCCTTTATAAAACCAAGCTGGTACTGATAAATTCCGTGAAGCCACCTGTGTGATTGAACCCTATCACAAAAACTTATCTTGAAACTTTGCAACTGTGTGTCTTAACAGATTGATCTATAGCTTTGGGTGTGAGCTGGAGATTTATCCTCGGTTTTCTTACTACACAGATTCTGCTAATTTAGAGGTGGCAGGCACTCTACCAACATTTAAGGAATAGTTCAGTTGACTGGTTAGGAATGGAGCGTTTATGCTTTTACTTGTTTGAGAAGTTCAGCATTTATATTATCTGGTCCTGGAGCTTTACCGTTTTTCAATTTCGTTATGGCTCGGGCTACCACTTCTCCAGCTTTGTAGTTGTCACGGTACTTGTGTATATACTGTGCAGCAAAATATAAGTTGATTGTGTAAATGATTATTTTCATAATCATCGTTCAGAACCAGTTTGCCAAGCAGGTAATCTGCTGCTGTCTCCAAGGCATCGATCCATCTCCAGTTTTCATTGTGGTTAGAAGGACTAGAATGTTAATATTCTCTGTAAGTATGTTGTACTGTTTACCCGACTCATCGGTCTTTAATTTGTTTATCAGGTAGCTTAACCACTGCTCCTGTTTATGCTGATGAAGCATTTTTTGGTATTGGGACTTGCGACGTCTTTATTGGGTCAGATGAGCTGCTATGATAGCTGCAATAGGAGACACAGATTACGAAGAACAAAATACACTCCTGGAAATGGAAAAAAGAACACATTGACACCGGTGTGTCAGACCCACCATACTTGCTCCGGACACTGCGAGAGGGCTGTACAAGCAATGATCACACGCACGGCACAGCGGACACACCAGGAACCGCGGTGTTGGCCGTCGAATGGCGCTAGCTGCGCAGCATTTGTGCACCGCCGCCGTCAGTGTCAGCCAGTTTGCCGTGGCATACGGAGCTCCATCGCAGTCTTTAACACTGGTAGCATGCCGCGACAGCGTGGACGTGAACCGTATGTGCAGTTGACGGACTTGAGCGAGGGCGTATAGTGGGCATGCGGGAGGCCGGGTGGACGTAACGCCGAATTGCTCAACACGTGGGGCGTGAGGTCTCCACAGTACATCGATGTTGTCGCCAGTGGTCGGCGGAAGGTGCACGTGCCCGTCGACCTGGGACCGGACCGCAGCGACGCACGGATGCACGCCAAGACCGTAGGATCCTACGCAGTGCCGTATGGGACCGCACCGCCACTTCCCAGCAAATTAGGGACACTGTTGCTCCTGGGGTATCGGCGAGGACCATTCGCAACCGTCTCCATGAAGCTGGGCTATGGTCCCGCACACCGTTAGGCCGTCTTCCGCTCACGCCCCAACATCGTGCAGCCCGCCTCCAGTGGTATCGCGACAGGCGTGAATGGAGGGACGAATGGAGACGTGTCGTCTTCAGCGATGAGAGTCGCTTCTGCCTTGGTGCCAATGATGGTCGTATGCGTGTTTGGCGTCGTGCAGGTGAGCGCCACAATCAGGACTGCATACGACCGAGGCACACAGGGCCAACACCCGGCATCATGATGTGGGGAGCGATCTCCTACACTGGCCGTACACCACTGGTGATCGTCGAGGGGCCACTGAATAGTGCACGGTACATCCAAACCGTCATCGAACCCATCGTTCTACCATTCCTAGACCGGCAAGGGAACTTGCTGTTCCAACAGGACAATGCACGTCCGCATGTATCCCGTGCCACCCAACGTGCTCTAGAAGGTGTAAGTCAACTACCCTGGCCAGCAAGATCTCCGGATCTGTCCCCCATTGAGCATGTTTGGGACTGGATGAAGCGTCGTCTCACGCGGTCTGCGCGTCCAGCACGAACGCTGGTCCAACTGAGGCGCCAGGTGGAAATGGCATGGCAAGCCGTTCCACAGGACTACATCCAGCATCTCTACAATCGTCTCCATGGGATAATAGCAGCCTGCATTGCTGCGAAAGGTGGATATACACTGTACTAGTGCCGACATTGTGCATGCTCTGTTGCTTGTGTCTATGTGCCTGTGGTTCTGTCAGTGTGATCATGTGATGTATCTGACCCCAGGAATGTGTCAATAAAGTTTCCCCTTCCTGGGACAATGAATTCACGATGTTCTTATTTCAATTTCCAGGAGTGTATAATGTGCCTACACAACTCTTACAATGTTATTTGCTATGTCTGCCACTTCATGGGCGAGGACCAGAAATATAGCCACATACCATGCTTAGAACAAGATCTATCAACTCAAGATTTCTGTCATTGCATAAATTGCAGCAATTGCTAGACATGAAATTGCACAGGGTATTTGGCGCATGATGCAAGCGCTTTCTTCTGACTTGGGCGCGAAACATTAAAGAGGAAGACAGACGCTAAGGTCCCATACAGCTCAGGCCGTTCGTTGGGTTGGATTGTGTGGGGAAAGAGACCAAACAGCGAGGTCATCGGTGTCGTCGGGTTAGGGTAGGACGGGAAAGAAAGTCGGCCATGCCCTTCCAAAGGAGCCATCCCGGCATTTGGCTGGAGCGATTTAGGGAAATCACGGAAAACCTAAATCAGGATGGCCGGACGCGGGTTCGAACCGTCGTCCAGGCCGTTCGTCAGAATTCGGAAGGTGGCGTATCGGTTTTTGCTTAACTGGACGAGATTGAGCTGCTTTGAAAAGAACGCTGATAAAACCGTTGCACCACCTATTATTTCAGGTAGGATAGTTCCTAGTATGACAATGTGTTGCAGTACTCTCTTTCATGAATTAGCGGCTTGATCACTTGCAGTGTTGTGCGCGAAATACGCATAATTCGTACGGTTGGTTATTTGTCAGTTAATATTGTCAGCTATTTTTATTCGGAAGGTGGCGTATCGGTTTTTGCTTAACTGGACGAGATTGAGCTGCTTTGAAAAGAACGCTGATAAAACCGTTGCACCACCTGTTATTTCAGGTAGGATAGTTCCTAGTATGACAATGTGTTGCAGTACTCTCTTTCATGAATTAGCGGCTTGATCACTTGCAGTGTTGTGCGCGAAATACGCATAATTCGTACGGTTGGTTATTTGTCAGTTAATATTGTCAGCTATTTTTATATTTTCAACTAAAACAAGTTGTTCCGTGTTAGACGACTGATCCAATAGCTCATGATGCACTAATGCATACCTTGCTTCCGTATCCGTTGGTCATCAAGTACAGTGACACACGTCAGTTTGAAACGAAATTTGAAGAAACCAGCACAGTGGTCTAGCCATAGAACCTCAAACACAGTGTAATAAACAAGCTGCCCCCTACTATGTAGGGGAAATTGAAATTGTACAAAGAATATCAGCACGAACTGTCACAGGTTGTTTGAGCCAGGAGAGAGCGCCTCATAGATGCTGAAGGGATTGAAATGGCAGACTCTTGGACATGGACACAAAATACCCCGAGAAAAACCACTGTTAAAGTTTCAAAATGTAGCTTTAAGTGATGGATCTAAAAATGAACTACTAAGTACCTCGAGAGGATCGCTACCGCCGGGTATCACGAGGACTATATCAGGCAAAGTGCAACAAGCACAGAGGCGTTGGAAATGGAAATGATCGTATATCGTCAGTGTCTGGGAGTTTCCAGACAGGAAATTCGGCCGCCAAGTGCAAGTATTATTGAGTGCGACGCCACATTGGTCGACTTGCGCGTCGACAGTGTGGAAGAAATGATGATGAGGACAGCACAACACCCAGTCCCTGAAGGGAGAAAAACCCTCGACCCAGCCGGGAATTGAACCCGGTACCCCGTGTGTGGCCTTCCAACGCGCTGACCATTCAACTATTGGGACACAGTGGCATTTAAACAGTTATTCTTTCCACGGTCCATTACTAAACGCAGTGTGAAGAAGCCATAGTAACTGGTACAGTGTGAAGTACCTTCTGCCATGCATTTCACAATGGTTTCCATAGCATGGATGTAGATGTAGGTGTCAATGTAAAACGTGGGTTCCAGGACTCTGCTTAAACTACACCGGAAAAGATCTCAATGCTCTCCCTCCGCTCTTAGATAAACGCCTATTTGAGAGGTTTTTAAATGATGGATTTTGTGTTTTGGTGTTAAACGGCAACGTAAAACAATGGCCTCGACAACAAGCCACGTGAGCCATTCACAGTATGGCTGGAGTCCAGACAGCGAGCAATGAAATCTGCGTTCGACAGTTGACGAAGGTGACTAGGGAAGTTCCCCGAAAAATCGTTTCAACAGAAAATGATAAGTCAGCTGCTTACAGAAAAATATGTAAATCTTACAAAATGTGGTTCTTAACTTTTATAATCCCCTCCAACGAAACTAGATCTTCTGTGGTGTGTTGAGTATTACCTAAGCCGCTGGAAACAGTACCATTCTTTTCTAAAATGGCTTATTGTCTTGTGTGATATCATAAAATATAAAACGCAAATTGCAGTTTCCGGTCATCACGGGCAACCTTCTGATTACAAGAGGAAACAGTAATTGTCACCGTCAGTCAAAGACATCTCCTTTACGACTGAAATGTTATTTCCAGTATTATGAGTGTCTCACACCTTGTGCCTTGTTGCTTGCTTCAAAATGGCTCTGAGCACTATGGGACTCAACTGCTGAGGTCATTAGTCCCCTAGAACTTAGAACTAGTTAAACCTAACTAACCTAAGGAAATCACAAACATCCATGCCCGAGGCAGGATTCGAACCTGCGACCGTAGCGGTCTTACGGTTCCAGACTGCAGCGCCTTTAACCGCACGGCCACTTCGGCCGGCTTGTTGCTTGCCCAACGTAATCAGAGAGAAAGATAGAGAGAGAGGTAGAGACGCTTGGTGTTGCGGGAACTGATTATCTGAGTCACTTTAATCAACAAGAAGTTCGAGATTACATTATAGGGGAAATTTAATCAATAGGAGTGGTGGGTTTAGTATCAGTAAGGATCGAAATCTATCGTACAACTTGTTTTGATCTTAGAAGTAAATTAAAAGTAGTTCCACAGGTTTTCGTAACGTTTAACTTGGTTACGAGTTCACTCTAACAACTAGAGATATCCTCCCGAATGTTCGAATTTAGGAGCCATTTAGATCTGTCATCATATCGCTGGGAATTATCGATGAGAATCGAAATATATCAAAGCTCGCCGTATCCTTTTGGGTGGGCAATGAAAAAAACTGCTGACTTGACTGCGAGCAATCTCGCGCTACTTTATATAGAATTAAATGTTAGATATTGCCGGTTGGTATTTTTTATGTTTGGCGTTGGATTATGTATACTATTTAAGTCTTTTAGAAAAATTAAGTTATAGGTAACTGCAACGTTTACAAGAAAATGCTTTCCGAAGAAGAATGCAGAAAATTGTACTGAATAAGCAATGTTGAAACGAGACAATATCTCAGTGACTGGGTAGAAATCACCGATTAGTAAAATATTGCGGGCTACTGTGTCGTGGTCGAATGGATTTCACTTGAAAATCCGACGTTTCGTCCCCATCTGCGGAGGACATTTACGAGGGGTATCGTAGCTTTGTCGGATGTCCAATTCACACGCAGGCTCGCTACTGACTGCTGCAAAATTCCGACTCCGCGAGATCCCGCGCAGTGCCGTTACTTAACATGTCCTGAATACGTGAGCGCAATGGGCCGTTGTCGACTGCCATTGTCCGCTGTTAATATCATTCCGTGGTGGTAGACTGGTATACATTTTCTTCGGCACCGGAATCCAAATTTCGTTCAATTACAAGCCCTCCTACTTTCTATTGAAATGCCTGGTGTGTTTCACAACCTCTACGGTCTCTGTGTCTAGCCTCTCGTGGTATCCGCTTGTGGCTGTTAAGTACTTGAGTCCTATCAGAATGAATGTGATGGTGTCCTGACTGTAAAGTATGTTCCGCAACATCTTATCTGTCAGTCTCCCTCTTGTGCTGTTGGCCTTGTGCTCTTCGAGTCGTTTTATGACAGTTTTTTTGTAGTCCACACGTGCACCTCCCCACAACTATACGGAATCATATAAATTCCAGATTTTTCCAGCGGTTGGCGAACATTCTTGGTCGATATGAAGTGATTTGTATGTTCCGTGTAGGTGTGTAATTTCCCAAGACGCTCTGCTTTTTCAAGGTTTTTCCTATGTCGTCAGTCACGTCCTTAATGAATGTCTGGGGAACTCCAGATTTCAGCGGCGCTATGATTTCTAGGCGGTGCTCTTAACGCTCTTTTCATCCCAACGAACGTATAAACATTCTTGAGAATGCATCCCACGGAAGAAGTATCAGGCAGTGAAGAAGTAGGCATTCGTAGCGTGGAAAAGGTTACGGCCTAAGAAATGCGTATAGAAGCTGTAAGAGTATAGTCTCGTGCAAAGCCTCCAAAAAGTAGTTTAACTGTGGGTGAGATAAATCCTTCAAACACCTGAATGAGGACAATAGTGTTATCATTCCCCTCGCTGACAATGGAAATGTAACGGTTGTTTTGAATGTGACAGACTATTATAGTAAAATAAATGACTTATTGGATCCACAAACATATAGGAAACTAAGTAAAGACCTCACTGACAAAGTTCTTAGAACTGTTACGCGGTTGATGAAGAAGTAATCCATCGAACAAAACGTTCATAAGTCCGTGCCATTCAGTTGAGCTAGCACCAAGACGTTATGGATTGCCGAAGGTGCACAAAGAACATGTTCCTCTAGGCCTATTTCAGTGCTATTGGTTCGCCCACCTATGCGATTGCCAAGTTCTTTACAACATTATTACGACCATATGTGGGCCGATCGAATTCGTATATAAAGAGCTAGTAAATTAAACGTTGTAGTGGTACAGCCGGAGGACATATTAGTTAATTTTGATGTGTTGTCGATATTGACTATGGCTCTACTCACTGAAGTTTTGCATCAGCTGTATCGGATTTTTCCACCTGATGTTGCGGAATTGTTTAAATATTGACTCACAACTACATAAATCAAATGGAACGAAGAGTTCTATGAACAGACCGGTGATGCCGCTATGGAGAGTCCCTTAAGCACCCTTACAGCGAACTCTTTATGGAACAATCGAGGAGCAGGCACTGGAAACTGCGAACAAGAAGCCGAATATTTGATTCCGTTACGTGGATGATATGTTTGTTTTGTGGTGGCATGACGAGAAGGAACTATCGTTTTCACAAACATCTAAACGGGATCAAACCCGGAATATTCCGTTTACCAAGGAGGAGGATGCAGGAAATTGGAAATTTGTAGTAAGGACTATGGGACCAAAGTGCTGAGGTCATCGGTACCTAGGCTTACGCACTACTTAATCTAACTTAAACTAACTCACGCTAAGGACACACACATACATACACACACACACACACACACACACACACACACACACACACACACACACACCTATGCCCGAGGGAGGACTAAACCTCCGACAGCAGGACGCAGGTGGAAGATTAAATTTTCTTATGTGCTAGATTTCAGGAAGAAGATGTTAGCTTGGGCCACACAGTTTACCCAAAACCGAGCATTCAGAACGTTACCTACACCCGTATTCGAACTACCACCCACAAGAAAAGCGTGGCATCAAAAATCCTTAGACAATGTGTCTTCTAGTGTATTGTAAATACGTCAGTATGCCATCTTAGGCACTTTACAACATTAAAACACTTAATAATGGCACTTTAAAGCCGAAATCATTGTCGCGTAAATGTGATAGCAGAATTAAAATCTCACCAACGCCTTGCTCAAGAATGCTTATTCAGCCGCTGAGGGGAAAAGAGCGTTAAGAGCACCGCGTAGACATCATAGTGATGTTCAAGGGCCGGTTAAATCGCAAGTTTTCCTGCGATTCATTAAGGTACTGACTGACCACAAGGGAAAAATCTGAAAAAAGCGGAACATCGTGGTAATCTACACACTCAGACGGAACATACAAGATCACGTAAAATCGACCAAGGATGCTCGCCAACCGCTGGAGAAAGCTGGAATTTGTAGCATTCCATGTAGTTCAGGAGAGGTGCACGTGGATACTACAAAAAGAACTGTCAAGAAGCGACTCGACGAGCACAAAGGCAACTGCCGAAGAGAGGGGACTGACATATCAGATACTGCGTAACATGCTTTACTGTCAGAAGAACAGCATATTTATTTTGATAGGACTCAAGTACTGGCTGTCACAAGCGGATACCAAGAAAGGCTGCACAGAGAGGCCATAAAGTTTGTGAAACACCCTAGAAATTTGAGTAGGAAGGAGGAGGGCATGAATTTAAATAAAATCTGGATTCCAGTGATGAAAAAGTGTACCAGTCTTTCACCATGGGATGATGATAACAGCGGACGACGGCAGTCGACAACTGCCAATTGCGCAGCGTATTCACAACACGAGACGTCACGCCTCAGCGCAGAAGCTCACGGAAGCGGAATTTTGTTGTATTCAGTAGCGAGCCAGGGTGTGAATCGAATATTCAACAAAGCTACGATCCTCTTTGCAAATGTTCCCGCAGATGGGGACGAAACGTGAGGTTTTAATGTGAAATACATTCGACCACGTTATAACAGTCTGGAATATTTTATTAACTGTGACACTCCCAGCCGTGAAAGTTTTCATTTTACAGAAATCACTGAGTCGCATAGATTTCTATGTTTAGTCCACTCCTATTCCTTGCAGATGAGAACGATCTTGCACTTAACGTTCGTGAAGCAAAAATTGTACATTTTTCAGACGATATTAGTGTAGTTACAAATCCAATCAGAGGAAAACAACAGAAGAATTTTTTAATGATTTTTCTCCGAAAATAAACCTCCTGACTTTTGCAAAAAAAAAAAAAAAAAAAAAAAATGTTCAAATGTGCGTGAAATCTTATGGGACTTAACTGCTAAGGTCATCAGTCCCCTTGCTTACACTCTACTTAATCTAAATTATCCTAAGGACAAACACACACACCCATGCCCGTGGGAGGACTCGAACCTCCGCCGGGATCAGCCGCACAGTCCATGACTGCAGCGACATAGACCGCTCGGCTAATCCCGCGCGGCACAATTTTGCAAGATTGGACGTAATAGTGTCTTACGAAATAATTTTCTTGGGTAAGTCATCTCCTAGAAAGAAATTATTTATTGCCCAAATGCAAGCACTAAAATTAATGTGATGTTCTTCGTAGATCGTCACGCAGATACCTCTTCAAGAAGTTTGGCATTTTAACTGAACCATTAAAATGCATATATTGGCTAATGAAATTCTTCATAAAAAAACAGCACAATATAAGAAGAATTGTGATGTCCATATCTTCAGGAAAACCTGTGTTACCCACTGTTAAAGTTGCCAGTTGTTCGCAAATAAATAAATACAAATCAAGTAAGCTTTCTGGACATTTTTCCGATAACATCAAATCTCTGAAAGTTTGCGAAATAAGATTCGAGTATAATTTAAAATCATGTCTCCTGAACAACCCCTTCCATTCCGTTGACTAATATTTGTTTAAAACCTTGCAAAAAAAGAGTTGCATGATACGACCGAAAAATAATTCTTTAATTAATATAGATCTGAATCATGATCTGGTGACCGTGTAGCTAATTACCTTAAGTAAGATAATTTTGGAAGCTATGAAAATATAGTCTAAAAAATAGTAAACCATTTCGGCTGTGGAGCTGGTAATCTCTAGAGTACAGAAATTTAGTGTGCCACAAAACTAAGTCGGTTTATAAGATGCCACCTTATGCGTGATGCATATGGTTGAGCCTGTTGCCACGCCCATTGCATCCCTCACACTATCAGCAGTGTAACCCTGTTGTGGTGGTAGGGCGCCCTGCTGGGACCACTTTGTCTGTTTGCTGTGGCCTAATTCAGGGGCTCCAGGGGTTTCTGCAACAGGCAGCGGGCGCCTGTGGTTAGGCTGCCCGCGACACGCGGAACTGGCCTCTTCACGATAACGCCATTTACGGCGGACTTGTTACGTACTAAGCGTGCAAATGGTTGGCATAATCAGGAAATGACAGTATACCTCCACAACATAATGTCATAAGGGTCCCAGACAATTTCCAGCGCATTTGCGTCTGTGAATTGTGTGTTTTATTTACAAACTATTTAGTAATTCACAACGCAATAAAGTTTATCTGTCTTGAATAACTTACTGTAGAATTTTGCACGATACTAAAATGAACGTGCGAACAGCCACGGGCTGCCTTCAGAAATACGTTACGTAATGCTATTCTACTATAGTGTTTACAGCTGTTACCAAAAATTTCAGGTCCCGCGGGATAGCCTAAGTTAAAGTTAGATTAAGTAGTGTGTAAGCTTAGGGACCGATGACCTAAGCAGTTTGGTCCCATAATAACTTACCACAAATTTACAAAAATCTAGGAGAGTTCTTGCTCGATTTACTTCAAATGTTTACACGATGTTCTAATAAACATTCGGCTGGGTTTCGAATATATAATATCGATTAGGGGAATACAACGTTACACAAGAAATCTCGAAAATTTCGTGACCACTTTACTTCATATTTTAACATGATGCACTAATAAATATTAGGACGTACACGTGCTTTATAATGACACGTCATTTATTAAACTTGTTACCAAAAAATGTCGTAAAGTACTTGGCCAGCTTACTTCAAAATTTCACGATTCTCTAATAAATGTTCAGACACACACACACATGCGAGAGAGAGAGTGGTGTGTGTGTAGCCTATGTCTGTCTGAACATTAGACAAACAAATATATATATATATATATATATATATATATATATATATATATATATATATATATATTACCGATTTATGATTAGCATGCTGTCGAATCACTAAAAAGTTTGCAGTCTTACCCATTCACAGATGAAAATTATGAGAGAAACTGTCATTGAAGATCGGGGGTAGGAGGACATTATAACGGTACTTTGCGGGTAGGCGTGTCAATTAGCATCATAGTAATTAAAATCGGGGATAAATAGACATTATTTTGGAAGAATGAAAGAGGCGAAAGTAATACGAAACTGTAATAACTGCACAGTATTACTAAGAAGCAATATAATGAAACGTAATAAAAAGCAAGGTAGCAAAGACCAAGCGGGACAGAAAGATATAGGGGCGCATTTGCTTTTTAATACACATACAAGAACAAGTAACACATTATTGAGCTCTCTACCTTCAGTTATCGCGATCGTGCTAGTCGATGAAGAAGTGGTACGCGACTACGAAATTCGTTAAGGAGATGATTTAAAGACTCTTCAAGCACGTTTAAAATACATTACGTGTGACGAAGTGGTCAGATGCGTTTATTGTCGGGTGAAGTGAAAATAATTCCGACAACATAATTCGAACTTTGTGTTCGCTGGTAAAAATACTCTTGGGAAACTATTATGGTTGTGGAACCCACGAAAGTTGTACGCAACGGAAAGCTATAGTTTGCGTAACTCTGCATTTATTAAAATTGTGAAACGCGTGTGCGCGGAACATTAAGAGAATCTTATCCTTGGACGGTTGCGGGGGTAACTGATACAAACAACGCGCCAGCATAAAAATAGTTTGCTTATTAACTACCAGATATTAATTAACTGGGACCTAAAATACTAAAAACAGTGCATACACCGTTAAATTGAACATTGCGTGTGAAAGACCATCACATCGAACATTTCGAGAGCGAAGAATAGACATTTAAGTGCCGAATTGATAGCCTGGGTCGTGTCGATATTTGGACAGTATATGACACGCGTTATTCAGAACACGATGTCGACCATTTTAATACTGAAAAGAAGGATAGGGTCATCACCTCATATTTCATATTTAGTTAGTGAAAAGAAGAGTGTTAATAAACAAACTACATTTCAATTTTATCCACGATTTTGGCTTCATTACGTAGTCTTGACTACATTATAAACAATATCTGTGGAAGTTGTATACAACGTATCGTCATAATATTTAGCCAACCAATATTGTGGGACACCAGAAATGTAAATCATGAAATTGTTCTTACAGCGGATGTATAATGTGTGAGTGCGACGCACTATATTGAGAAACTGAACATCAATTACGTACTTGCATGTTTATCTGCGAAAATGGTCCTTGTCGGTACGTCAGCATAGAGTTCGAATAGAATCGGTGGAACATTGCAAACCATTCAGATTAATCGAACATGTAAATACGCATAATGCTCGTATCACCAGGATGGGTTCTTTCTCCTCACCCCCGTGGCAGTAATTGAATTAAAAGTCAGCCGGGAATAACATTTAAATCAATTGACGACCATTGAGCTAGCGTCACGAATTTTGAGACGTCCACTGCCATGTATGAAGGCGAGTGACACCACGAGTGCTAACGTCGATCGAGGGGTGTCCTCGTGATCGTCTTGAATGACAATGAGCGGTTACAAAACGGACAAAGGAAGGCGTGAAGAGGAGTGGAAAGAAATTGGAAAGGGGAGGAGGAGATGGACAGTGAGAAGAGGGGGGAGGAGGAGGAGTAGATGGATAAAGACAGGGAGAAGAGGAGGAGGTAGACAACGTAGAGGAGGAGATGGCGGAATGAGGGGGAGAAGGCGATTAAGACTATAAAGAATTCTCACATGTCTTTAGCAATTACGAAGCATTTCTGGGTTCTCCAGCATAGTCTGCATATTAGAAAATCTGCCGGCGTAAGTATACGTTAAAGTGATTTTAACATTCAGAAATTACGTCGGGGTTGTGCACCCACATAGGAAGAAGATTATTCACATCCGATTTTGTACAGCAGTCAAGCATGTCTTTCCCTTCAAAATCTCTGTCACACATTTTCGGCCATCACCTTATAAACAGTTCCTCGATTCCTAAAGATGTGTCCAAACAAACTATCCCTTTTTTTGATCGATTAATGCGCGCATATCTTTATTCGCGATTTCGCTTCAGTACTTCATTCGTTTTCTAAGTTGCTCAACTATTCCTAAGAGCCTCACTGTAGCATCAGATTTGAAAACCATTTACTCTTTTCTTGTCAGTGATTTTCATCTTCCATTTTTCGCTTCCATGTTACGCTTCATTCGAGAGTAAAACGCCTTCTTAAATCGTAAATTTATGATATTGGGCTCATTTTATTCCTAGTCTGTATTTGATATCCCGCATATTTCTGCCTTCGGCATTTATTTTTATACCCAGTAGCAAAACTCGTATACTGCTCTTAGTCTCGTTTTCTAATCTCGTTCTCGTTTTTTAATATAATTCCTTCAACATAACCTTGTGAGCGCTCTGTATGCTTGAAAACGTGCGTGGTTAGCGGTTTCCTGTACGTGCTGGTACGTCAGTAAACCGTTTCCGATAGTTGGGTAACGTGGCTAAACATCACATTCGATGCATTGCGAATAAAGTGCGTGGGTCTTGGTTCAAATGGCTCTGAGCACTATGGGACTTAACATCTGAGGTCATCAGTCCCCTAGAACTTAGAACTACTTAAACCTAACTAACCTAAGGACATCGCACACATCCATGCCCGAGGCAGGATTCGAACCTGCGACCGTAGCGGTCACGCGGTTCCAGACTGAAGCGCCTAGAAACGCACGGCCACACCGGCCGGCCGCGTGGGTCTTCACAGCTTGGAGAACGTGAGAAAGTCACTCGAAAGCGTTTCGTTCAAGTCAACATTCCGCAAGCTATCAACAGACTTGAGTACATTCTGGAAATGCTTCAGTTAATGTTATCTGTTACACAGTTCTTTATACCGGGTGATCAAAAAGTCAGTATAAATTTGAAAACTGAATAAATCACGGAATAATGTAGATAGAGAGGTACAAATCGACACACAAGGGGTTTTATTAAAACCAAAAAAATACAAAAGTTCAAAAAATCTCCGACAGATGGCGCTTCAACTGATCAGAATGGCAATAATTAGCATAACAAAGTAAGACAAAGCAAAGATGATGTTCTTTACAGGAAATGCTCAATATGTCCACCATCATTCCTCGACAATAGCTGTAGTCGAGGAATAATGTTGTGAACAGCACTGTAAAGCATGTCCGGAGTTATGGTAAGGCATTGGTGTCGGATGTTGTCTTTCAGCATGCCTAGAGATCTCAGTCGATCACGATACACTTGCGACTTCAGGTAACCCCAAAGCCAATAATCGCACGGACTGAGGTCTGGGGACCTGGGAGGCCAAGCATGACGAAAGTGACGGCTGAGCACACAATCATCACTTAACGACGCGCGCAAGAGACCTTTCACGCGTCTAGCAATATGGGGTGGAGCGCCATCCTGCATAAACATCGTACGTTCCAGCAGGTGTTTATCAGCCAGGCTGGGGATGATGCGATACATATCGGCGTGCCTCTCACCCATCACGGTAGCAGTTACAAAACCAGAATCACGCATTTCCTCAAAGAAAAAAGGCCCGATAGCGGTAGATGTGGTAAATCCAACCAATACCGTGACTTTCTCGTCGTGCAATGGAGCTACCACGACAGTTCTAGATTTTCGGTAGCCCAAATTCTGCAGATGTGGGCGTTGACAGACCCTCGAAGCGTGAAATGAGCTTCGTCGGTCCACAACACGTTACTCATTCAATCTTCATCTTCCGGCATCTTTTGAAACGCCCACACCGCTAATGCCCTCCGCTTCACTAAGTCGCTAGGTAACAGTTCATGATGCCGATGTATTTTGTACGGATAGCATCGGAGGGTACGCTTAAGTGCCAAGCAAACCGTAGTGTATGGAATACCGGTGCGACGTGCTGACTTCCCCGTGCATAGACGAACCCGCTGCAGTCTCTATTGGTTCCTGAACTGTCTCAGCAGCATTACGTCTTATGCTCGGTCTGCCACTACGGGGTCTATCGTCTAAACAAACCGTGGCTTCGAACTTCGAAATCATTCTCGCTACAGCTGCATTTGTCAAAGGACCTTTACCCGTTCGAATCCCCTTCCTATGGCGATAGGATCGTAATGCTGAACTACCACATTCCCCATTCTGATAATACAGCTTCACTAAAAGCGCCTTTTCAGATAACGTCAACATGCTGCGACTGCTGGCACATCTGATTCTCTCTCTTTTTTTTTTTTTTTTTTTTTTTCCTTTATTGAATTTTTGAATTTCAATTCCCCCCGAAGGGGGCGGGCTGGCAGCAGCTTAGGACGCCGCTCTGCAGCCTACAGGTTTTCTGACAAAGAGCAGGAGAATAAATAATAATAAAAAACAGGCGATAAAATCGGGGACTCATTGAGTAACAAGGTGAAAAGAAAATGGGGAAATGAAAACAAACAACAGAGGGATGATGAAGCGAATAAAAAAAATACATACGGAGCAGACAGGGGAAACAATAGACAATTAAAAAAACGCAGCGACAGTCTGGATTCTGTTCGCAAAGTATATAAAACGCACACCCAGCGACAGCATGGTTTCTGTTCGCAACACAACACTGAATAGTCACTAGAACACAGCACGAAAAAGTCGGCAAAGGTGACACCACAGTCGAGAGCAGGTGGGGGGAAACTGAACAGGAGATGGTAAAACAAAAAGGGGGGAAAGGAGAGTAAAAGCGAAGGGGGGGGGGAACCGGGAAAGGAGCTGATGGAGGATGAGGACCCATAAGAGGGGTGGGGGCAGACGCGACAGGGAGGGGGGTAGGCAGAGGAGGGGAATACAAAAGGACTGGGGGGAGAAGGGAGGTAGGGAGAGGTGTAGTGGGGAGGAAACAGGACAGAAGGGGGGGGAAGAGGGAGCCCAGGGAAAGGACAGAGGAAAGGAGGGGGAGGGAGGATCAGAGTTGATAGGAAGGATAAATGGAGGGAGAGAGGGCATCATCCGGGAGGGGGAGTTGACGGAAGCCACCTTGGGAAAGGAGATGGAGGGTGTAGAGATGGAGGGTAGGGGGGACACAACGGTGAAGACGGGGCAGGGGGCGAGGATGGGAGAGGAGAGGAGCAACCAGGGGGTGAGGGGGTTCAAGACGGCGGGAGGTGTAGAGCATGCGGATATGTTCGAGGAAGAGGAGCAGATGGGGGAAAGGAATGAGATCATAGAGGAGCCGCGTGGGGGACGGGAGGCGGATACGGAAGGCGAGGCGGAGTGCATGACGCTCAAGGATCTGGAGGGACTGATAGAATTTGGGGGGGGGGGCAGATATCCAGGCAGGACTGGCATAACAGAGGATGGGACGGATTAAGGATTTGTAGGTGTGGAGGATGGTAGAGGGGTGCAACCCCCATGTCCGGCCAGAGAGGAGTTTGAGGAGGCGGAGGCGGTTGTGGGCTTTGGATTGGATGGATCGGAGATGAGGGATCCAGGTGAGGTGACGGTCAATGGTGAGGCCAAGGTAGGTGAGGGTGGGGGTGAGACGGACAGGACGTGCGCAGACAGTAAGGGAGAAATCCAGGAGCCGGAAGGAGCGAGTGGTACGACCTACGATGATTGCCTGGGTCTTGGAAGGATTGAGTTTCAGGAGCCATTGGTTACACCATGCAGCAAAAAGGTCAAGGTGATTCTGGAGAAGGCGTTGGGACCGTTGGAGGGTAGGAGCGAGGGCGAGGAATGCGGTGTCATCAGCATATTGCAAGAGGTGCACTGGAGGGGGGGTTGGGGCATATCTGCTGTGTACAGGAGGTAGAGGAGAGGGGAGAGGACAGAGCCCTGGGGCACACCGGCAGAGGGGTAGAAGGTGCGGGAATTGGCATGATGGATGGTAACGTAGGAGGGGCGGCGGGAGAGGAAGGAGGCCACCAGACGGATGTAGTTGATAGGAAGGGCGTAGGTTTGGAGTTTAAACAGGAGACCGGGATGCCAGACACGGTCGTAGGCCTTTTCAAGGTCAAGTGAGACAAAAATGGCGGAGCGACGGGAGTTAAGCTGGAGGGAGAGGAGATGAGTGAGGCGGAGGAGTTGGTCATCAGCAGAGAAGGAAGGTCGAAAGCCACATTGGGTGTTTGGGAGGAGGTGGTTTTGGTGGAGGTGGAGATGGATGCGCGATTCTCTCTCTCATTACAGCTCCTTTTATACACAATTATCATGCACAGTCACTGGCATTTTGCTGTTGAGCGCCATCTGTCGGACATTTTGTAAACTTTTTGTTGTTGTAATAAAACCCCATTTCATTCCAAGCATATGTGTCAATTTTTACCTCTCTATCTACATTATTCCGTGGTTTATTAAGTTTTCAAATTTATACTGACTTTTTGATCACCCGGTATATTGATACACTAGTGGATTATTGGCTGACCGATGCTGAGTTATAAGCTCGTTATATTCCGGGAATGGGAGAAAACCCTAATAACTGGTGCTGCCAGACGTACCCTCTGTCTCACACTTTGCAGTGATTGGCAGGGTAGAGATGTAAATGTAGATCTGGATGTAAATGTAGACGTTGTGTGCAATCTAAATATATATTCAGTATTACATAAGTTTGTGTCACGTGTCTGCAGGTGTGAGGCACTGACCTTGTGTTTGCAAATGATCTGTCATCACTCTAGGATGGATCACACGAGTGATTTGTAAGTACAATCTTTTTTTTAGGCTCATTACATTTCCCTAGTGTTCTACCAATAAACCGAAGTCTGCCACTCACTTTGTTCATGACTTAGCATATGTGATCATTCTAATTCATATCCTTCCAAATGTTACACTCAGGTATTTGTGAGCCGAAGAATTCGAGCTGTAACTCATTGATATTATAGCTATAGGATACTAAGTTTCGGACACTTTTCTCTGCACCTGCAGGAATACAAGCTATATACTTTGAACACCGTCTTTTGCAAAAACTTATATGTTTTCTCGTTTTGTGCACGTTTAAAGCATATTGCCAACATTTGCAAAATTTGCAATCTTAGCAGGATCTGACAATTTTATTACAGTGTCAGACAATGCTTCATTATAGGACTGTACATCATCTTTGAAAAGTCTAAGGTTACAATGAACGTTGTCCGCATGGGAGACATAGCTGAGCATGTATGGTGGCAGAAATGTAGCCTAGCTCATTAGCGTATACTATCGGGGCATTACACGCTACAACACAGTTTCTCTTTTCAGCGTTACTTTAATGGTTAAGTCCTGTCGTCCGCTTTCCGAGGGTGACGAACCTATTATAGCCTCTTAACCATACCACCATTCAGTCCCACCACCGCACTGTTTTCCTGTCAAAATTCCTCCGCTACCCCAGTAAAGGAAACAAAAGAAAAATTTGGAGTAGGTATTAAAATCCATGGAGAAAAAATAAAAACTTTGAGGTTCGCCGATGACATTGTAATTCTGTCAGAGACAGCAAAGGACTTGGAAGAGCAGTTAAACGGAATGGATGGTGTCTTGAAGGGAGGGTATAAGATGAACATCAACAAAAGCAAAACGAGGATAATGGAATGTAGTCGAGTTAAGTAGGGTGATGCTGAGGGTATTAGATTAGGAAATGAGACACTTAAAGTAGTAAAGGAATTTTGCTATTTGGGGAGCAAGATAACTGATGATGGACGAAGTAGAGAGGATATAAAATGTAGACTGGCAATGGCAAGGAAAGCGTTTCTGAACAAGAGAAATTTGTCAACATCGAGTATAGATTTAAGTGTCAGGAAGTTATTTCTGTAAGTATTTGTATGTAGTGTAGCCATGTATGGAAGTGAAACATGGACGGTAAATAGTTTGGACAAGAAGAGAATAGAAGCTTTTGAAATGTGGTGCTACAGAAGAATGCTGAAGATTAGATGGGTAGATCACATAACCAATGAGGAAGTATTGAATAGGATTGGGGAGAAGAGAAGTTCGTGGCACAACTTGACCAGAAGAAGGGATCGGTTGGTAGGACATGTACTGAGGCATCAAGGGATCACCAATTTAGTATTGGAGGGCAGCGTGGCGGGTAAAAATCATAGGGGGAGACCAAGAGATGAATACACTAAGCAGATTCTGAAGGATGTAGGTTGCAGTACGTACTGGGAGATGAAGAAGCTTGCACAGGATAGAGTAGCATGAAGAGCTGCATCAAACCAGTCTCAGGACTGAAGACAACAACAACAGCAACAACAACAACCCTTGAAATAAATTTGTGGGAGACATTACCTCCGAAGTTCACTTAAAGTTGGTATTCCATTGTCTAATATCGAATGGTTCAAATGGCTCTGAGCACTATGCGACTTAACTTCTGAGGTCATCAGTCGCCTAGAACTTAGAACTAATTAAACCTAACTAACCTAAGGACATCACACACATCCATGCCCGAGGCAGGATTCGAACCTGCGACCGTAGCGGTCACGCGGTTCCAGACTGAAGCGCCTTTAACCGCACGGCCACACCGGCCGGCAGTCTAATATTGTTTTATCCGTATAGTCAATAGCATATTTATGATGTGCACACTGTTGCTTATTTTTGAGAGTAAAATATTTTTCTGATACCAACCTCATGTCCCTCCTGCACAATTTACATTTACATCTACATCGACACTCCGCAGTACACCTTACGGTGTGTGGCGTAAGGTACCCCGTACTACTAATACTCGTTTCCTTTCCTGTTCCACTCGCAAATAGAACGAGGGAAAAACGACTGTCTTTCTGCCTAATTTCTCGTTTCTTATCCTAGCAGTTACGAGCATTGTATGCTCAAGGCAACAGAAGAGTTCTGCAGTCAGCTTCAAACGCTGGTTCTCTAAATTTTCTCAATAGTGATCCTTTGAAAAGAACGCAACCTTCCCTCCAGAGATTCCCATTTGAGTTCCCCGAAGCAATTTACACACAGCTACCTCGCTCAAACTTTAACCTTTTGTTTGCACATTTCGCTACCTTTTCCAACTGGATTATTTCCTATTCCTCCTCACTGCCGAAATATTTAACAACATTTACAGCAAACCGTTGCGGCATTTTCCTCGATCACTTTCCGTGTTCTCAGAAAAAGGTCACGACGCGCACGGCTATGAGCTTGAACCTGTTGTACTTAGAAGCGTGACCAAGTTAGTTCCTGCAACCACCACTCAGCATTTCGCTTTGCCGAGTAATAAAACTGATATCTACATCTACATACACACCCATCAAGCCACCGTACGGTGCATGGCTGAGGGTACCCTGTACCACTATTAGTCGTTCCCTTTCCTGTTCTACTCGGAAGACAGAGTGAGGGAAAGACGACCGCCTATATGCGTCTGTACGACCCCTAATTTCTCGTGTCTTATCTTCGTGGTCTTTAAGCGAAATGTGTGGCAGTAGGACCGTTCTGGAGTCAACTTCAAACCCCGGTTCCCTAACTTTTCTCAATTGTGTTCCTCGAAAACAACGTTGCCTTCTTTCCAGGGACTCCCCTTTAAGTTACCGACGAACCTCCGTAGAATCTGTGTGTTGTTCCGACCTACCGCTAACAAATCTAGAAGCCCGACTCTGAGTTGCTTCGATGTTTTCCTTTTAATCCGACCTAATGCGCATCCCAAGCACTCTATCAGTATTTAAGAATAGACGCGCTAGCGCCCTATATGCTGTCTCATTTACAGAAGAACCACACTTTCCTACAATTCTCCCAATAAACACAGGTCGACCACTTGCCTTCCCTACTGCAATCTTCACATGCTCCTTTTATTTCAAATCGGTTTGCAGCGTTAGGCCCAGATATTTAGACGACGTGACTGTGTCAAGCAGGACACTATTAATGTTGTAACCGAATATTATGGGTTTTTTTCCCATTCATCCGCATGAACGTACTTTTTTCGTATTTAGAGACAGCTGCCATTCATCATCCCATTATGTACCGCATGGAGCCAGCAAGAGCCTAATGAAGCTTCTAACGTTTTTCACCATTTACACACCCACGTCTTTACGATAAACATCCAGCGGTGACAGATCACGTCACAGGGAACAACTTTTGTTTGAGACAATATTTTCACTAACGTTCTCCAGTCCCGAACAAGCAGAACGCGGTAGCCAGGTGCTGCATGTGTATGCCACCTTTGTGATACATCCTGCCACAAATTCCTGTCCTGCGCTAACGTCTTCATCTCGGAGTAGCTCTTGCATCCTACTCCTCAATTATTTGCTGTGGATTTTATTCCAATTTCTGTTTCCGTCTGAAGATTTTACCCTCTATAGTCCCCTCTAGTACCACGAAAGTTATTCCCTGATGTCCTACCATCCCGTCCCTTG